>NC_057810.1:81258591-81261371 GCF_018294505.1 Triticum aestivum
TGTAAATACAAATTTAAGATTATTTTATTACACGGTCAACATTTTTTTATACATATTTTTCAACTGCTTGATTAACATTTTAAAAATAAGATTAATATTTTTAATACATGGTAATATTTTTATATGCACATTTTAACTTTTTTAATATAAGATCATCAATTTTTAATACATGATCAACATTTTTTCTATACAAATTTAATATTTCACAAATTGTTGATTAACCTTTTTAAATACAGGATTAACATTTTTTAGTAGATGGTTGATATTTTTTCTATACATGTTTAACATTTATCAAATGCTTGATTCATAATTTTTTGAATACACGTTCAACATTTTTTTCTAAATACATTTAATATTTTCAAATGCTCGATTAAGATTTTTTAAATACATGATTAGCATTTTTACACACATTGTATATTTTTTTCGTATACACGAGAAACATTTTCTATAAACACACTTAACATTTTTCAAACATTTGGTTATCAAATTTTCAAATGTTTTATGTAAAAAAGGTTGAGCATGCATGGCGTCAGCTGAAGGTTCGGCCGGCTAGCCGATTATTAACATTTCCCAAATAAAATGTGAAGAAAAATAACCAAAAACAAAAATAAATCATGCATGACATCAGCTGACGCAGCTTGTGGTTACTGTGCCGGCCAGCTGTGCCCTCTTAGATATGCCTATCACTGTCAAGGGTTAGATATGCCTATCACTATCAAGGGGATTTACACTCAAAAAAACTATCATAGGGACTTGATGAAAAATCTCAATTCTCAAACACTTAGCCGGTGTAGGAGGTGCAGACCGTTCAAAATTAACAAGATGTCATTGAGATTTCAGGAAGTAATCAAGCCCTGACGTATTTTAATACTTTGTGTACAAGGTAAGGAATCATAATGCATGAAACATATGAAATTCCGCATATATTGGAAGGGTAGAGCACATATTTAATAAATCTATTAAGAATCATTTCATTCCTGTCTTCTTTCATTTTCTATAATAAAAAACTATATTTGTGTTCCTCGTAAAAATATTATTGTGTTTTCTATCTACATCAATATGAACTGAACTGAATCGAGTTTTGTTTTGTTTTCTTTATGGTGCTACGGCGGGCTTACGCCGTTCCAAACCATTTTCATTATAAATAAGAATGAGATACAACATGACGGGTAAAATAGATATTGTGCTACGGCGGGCTTACGCCGTTCTGAACCATTTTCATTATAAATAAGAATGAGTTACAACACGCTGGATAAAATAGATAGCATTTGACACACAAAAGAAGAAACAAGGAACAATAAAATAGTAGAAGGAACAAGGAAGAACAGAAAGAGAACCTGAAGCGAACTGTGACAGGCAGCCAACACCAAGAACTTAGCACCCATCATCATCAGCATACAAAGAAGAGTGAGAACTAGCTTTATTGGATCAATTAAAAGGACATCCGCCACCCAGAAGATGTAGAGAAGAAGTCATCCGCTGACATGCAATCACTCTGCACCTTTAATAGCTAGGAGATCGCGGTCACCATCGAATGGAATCCTACTGGCTAGGAACATCGCGATAGGGAGAGCCACATATCGTGTCGAAGGGCAATGTCCGACAGAGACAATCCTACACCTCCTCTGGGCCACACCATGGCCTCCATCACAAATAGAGACAATCATAGCATTGTGTGAGCCCGCCAAACCTCAAACGTCATTGAAGGGCACCGAACACCAATTCCTCATCACCGCCACGAGCCCCCAAAATGAGAGGTCAACCATCAACATAGGATGACCAAGGTACTGGTCGCCGCTAGGGAGCACGTCCACCGCCACCACCATACAATCAGCAACCCGAACGAACGCTCCAACTTAGACATGAGCCCACCAACCGCGGGGCCTGGCTACTAAAACAACACCCAAGGAGGGGACATTGAAGATGTCATCGTAATTCGATCCAGAGAAGGATCTGAGGCTTTCTCCCGAAGCACATAAAAATAAAAATAAACAGTAGCTCCCCAATGATGCCTTCATGAAGGTAAATGGCGTCTGAGGATGTCGTCATCATCGTTGCCGATGTGGTGGGGCATAGGCTTTGGCCTGAAGCATCCCAGCCTAGCCGTCTCCGCATATGCCGTTCGCCGAGTCCGGCAGCGCTAGACCTTCCCCCTCCTTCCAGTCCACGACGAGCGTCCCCGCTAGGTCTAGCGAGAGTCTTCTGCTATCAAAGCCACTCACCACGAGCACCTGCACAAACATATTTAGGTCTGTCTTAGCTGACACCCACATGCAATCCCTTCCCGCCGGCCACAACACCACACCACCGCATGCCTACCCTGCCAACAGCAGCCAGCGTTGGCCCCCTAACCATGGAGACCGTCGGTTGTGTGAGCCACCACCCTAGAGGGGTCCAGACTGAGCAAAGAGAGGCACCCAGACCAGGCATGGCTGTCACCAGGATCAACGCGACAGCCAAGACACCAAGTTGTCCTTACCACATCTCCGCCCTATGCCACTAGCCTCGGTCGCGGCACTAGTGCAGAACCGGGCAATAGCACCGGTTCGTAAGGCCTTTTAGTGCCGGTTCCATAACCGGCACTAAAGTGTGGTCACTAAAGCCCCCCCCCCCCCCGTTAGTACTGGTTCAGCACGAACCGGTGCTAAAGGGCAACCACGTGGCACGAGCCAGCTCCGGGGGCCTGGAGCCATTTAGTACTGGTTGGTAAGACCAACCGGTACTATAAGGTTTGGGGGGTTTTAGTTTTATGATTTCTTTTTTATTTAATTTTGTGTTTC
>NC_057810.1:81261870-81272978 GCF_018294505.1 Triticum aestivum
AGAACCAATCATGCATATATATATCATCAATGTCTCACAAACCATCATATTAATTAATTCACACATACACACATGTATAGCTATATACAATTTCTCCTACATATGCATTGCCTTCGGAGCCAATGGCATTATAGCCTAATTGGTGCCTTCGGAGCACGATGACAATTGGAAATGGTTTTCATGGGGGCGGTAGCGGGTAATAGTATTCTCCCTTCGGATTTATGACCTGGTCGAGCAAAAATCCCGCTATTTCCTCTTGAAGTGCTTCTACGCGCTCCGTTTCTAGGAGCTTCGCCCGCACCTCTCTGAACTGTTAAGAAGGAGATCAATATGCATGTGTATTAGTTGTGTGACTAGATATCGATAATGGTGTAAAAATTGTGAATAGTGTTTTGACAAGCGTACCCATTCCTGTCTTTGAGATCTGCTCCTTTCGGACGCCATCATGCGAATGTTCTCGCAAACGCAGAATGCACACAGATCAGTCCCCTGCGCCTACTTCAGGACCTTTACGAGAATGGAATTTGATCAGATAATAATTAATCAAGCATGATAATTAAAGAGATGGCAGCTAGCTAGCTAGCTAGTACAACTTAATTACTTACCTTGGGTCTTCCCCATTTAAGCTTTTCTTTCCATTCGCCGTCCGTGACCCTGATGAACCTTGCCCAAGCCTTGCCCGCCAAAAAAGAAAATGAATAAAAGGGTTATTAAATAGTTTATATCATGAAATGATGAATTAAATAGGCCGAGATATATAGTTAATAATGATTGAAATTACCTGTTGACTATCCCAAACAAGATGTTATAGTCAGTTTTTTCTTTGAATAGTGAGTCCAGTATTTCAACTGTTCCGGCGTCAACTTTAATGATACACAAGACCCAGTGATATCTGCATGCACACACGTTTGCATGTCTTAATTAAGCGGGCATATGTAAGCAAAAACATGTAGCTAGCTAGTATACAAAAATAGAGAATTTATAGTACAAGACAGTGTGACTCACTAGAAGTTGTAAGGAAGTAGTATATCTTCATTGTATTTGAGGCGCTTCAAGAACTCTAGCATGCTGTCCTCTACGGCCTTTCGATGACGTTCATCTAATTTCCATGTGTATTCATTAACGGTGTTTGGGTCAATGAACCCAATGCCATAGCGTCCACATTTTCTCATTTCATACATCTTCATCCTGCATATAATACCACAGAAAAGAATATGGTGAGGATAATTACAGGTAATGATTGATCAAAAGGATCACTACAGCTAGCTTGAGACTTAAATTACAGAAAGAAATCACTTATAGACAATAGCAACTGATGATAGATTTGTCGAGTGCGTCTTGATTGTATAACTGAAACAGTTCAGAATACTCAACGCACACAGCTTTCTCATGGTAGTAATGATCCTCCATGACATTCACCATGAGGGACAATCGATCGGAAATCTTGGTAATGTCCATGTACCATTGATGCAATTCATACATTCTCGTTGGGAGGTTCTTGACCTTGTCTGGCTCGACCAAAGGTTGGCCCCGGACATATTTCCATTTTATTTCATCCTCTCTAAGCACAGGCATGGGCTTGATCTCGAGGAGTTGTCCAACAGTGATTTTGAGAACTTCAGCCTGCATTATATGCTCCTCCGTTATTACCACATTGTCCACCTCAGGAACGTAAACTGTTTGCCCATAATAATATTGGGCGTGCGTACTGTCACGTGTTGTTGGCACAACAAGCGAGGGGATCGATTGCGCCGCCTGTTCTCCCAGCTGGGGAATGGTTTTCCCGCATTTTTTGACAGCTGCTTCTTGTTTGCTCGATCCCGAGCTCGCCTCCTTACGTACACGTGCTCGATTTAACTTCCTGATGTGGCGCTCATAGTCTGTGTCAACAGGCTTGGGAGCTGGTGGTTGAGCCATACGAATGAAGTGGTCAATCGTTTCCTCGGGCACTTTCTCCCTTGGCGGCGTTGGCGGTTTCGGTGCAAAATGGGCTTCCACCTCGGACTTCGATATGGCTGTGATTTCCTCCTCGGACCTGTCATAAGCCCTCTGCGGAAGAGGCGTGAGGCTTGGACCATATTTATATCGCTTGCCTCCGCCTGTACTTCCTGTACTACCTCGACTCGTACCGCTACGCACCATAGCTGCGGGGTGTCTCTTCTGTGATTGCTGAGGCGGCGGAGACGGCTGACGGGGCTGAGTTGGACGGGGAGGAGTGGCCGCCTGAAGCTGTGCCGGACTTGGAGGAGGAGTGGCCTGAGGTTGTGCCGGACTTGGAGGAGGAGTGGATGTCTGACGCTGTGGCGGACTTGGAGGAGGAGGAGTGGCCTGACACTTTGCCGAACTTGGAGGAGGAGCGGCCTGACACTTTGCCGTACTTGGTGGACTTGCAGGAGCGGGAGACTGCTAACTCGGTGGCGGACTTCGACGAGGAGTCGGCCGGCGCGGTGTCGGTGGCCTTCGAATGATGATGCAATCCTTTTTTCATAGGATGATACAATGTTTGGCGTCTCCGAGAAAGCGCTCATCGTCACCTCCAGGATAGTCAAGCTCTAGCTCTGAATATGGGTCCACCACCTCATCAACCAAGACATGAGCATAGCCCGCTGGAATAGGGTTGCAATGGAAGGTTGCCTCGGGGGGATTTGTAAAAGCAATGGCGTCCGCCACCTTCATGGATATGTTCTTCATTTTGACGTGTAGCTCGCAGCTAGTGTTCTCCGTGATGTCATCCACGGGGTATCTACCCAGCATTGCATCGTCCGGGGCGGAACCCATGCTGCTTCTCGGCATGGATGGGGCGGTGCTATCCAATGCTGGATCATTCGCTAGCTGCTGCAGCTGCTGAGACCCCCTTTGCTGGGTAAGTGAGTCGATCTGCTCCTGCTGCCGCTGGAATTTGACTACCAATTCCGCTTGACTTGCTTCTAGGCCTTGAAGGCGTTCATAGTCCTGCTTCCTCTGCTCCTCCTCCATCTTCCTCTTCTTCTCCTCCGCAATCTTCTTTCTCGCACGGGTTCTGTAGTCGTTGTTCCAGTCTGAGAACCCCTCATACCACGGAATAGCGCGCTTGCCTCGTGTTCTTCCCGGGTGTTCAGGATTTCCCAGGGCACGCGTAAGCTCGTCGTTCTTTCTGTTGGGCTGGAACACCCCCGATCGTGCCTCTTCTATTGCAACAAGTATCGCATCGTCGGCTCCCTTCCGACTTGCCCTCGTCGAAACATTGCCTGTCTTCGGGTCCAACTCCCCCCCATGCGCATAGAACCAAGTCCTGACCCTGGGGGGCTAGCTCTTAGTAACCGGAGTGGCACCTGCATCCTCCATCTCTTTCTCAGACTTATCCCACTTAGGCATTGCCACCGCATAGCCACCTAGCCCCAGCTTATGAAACTTGTCCTTTTTTCGGCATTCTTCTTGTTTATTCTCGACCGTTCCTTAGCTAACTCCGAATCCTTTAATTTCACGAAATCGTCCCAATGAGCACGTTGGTTCTCTGGTGTTCCCTCGAATACTGCAGTCTTCCTTCCTCCCTTGACGTACTTGTCCCATTCAAGATTCTTGTGGTTCTTGAATGCAACCGCCATCTTCCTAAGAGCAGCGTCCTTGACTTTCTGCACATCTGCTTCTGTGAAATGATCTGGTAGGGTGAAATGTTCCATGAGAGTATCCCAAAGAAGATCTTTTTGATTCTTGTCGACAAAAGTTACATCTGGACGTGGAGCAGCGTCCTCTTTGCCTTTTTGTCTTTTGTCTTTTGCTGGCTCTCTCCATTCTTGAAGGGAGATCGGGAGTTGGTCCTTCACAAGAACTCCGCACTGACGAATGAACTTGTCCGCAATCTTCTTAGGCGCTAATGGTTCGCCATTAGGTCTGACTGCCTCGATATTGTACTTTACGCCCTCCTTCAACTTTTTGTTCGGGTCTCGTTTCGTCCTTTTGCCTGAAGATTTGCTCGATCCGGATGGCTGAAAGAACAAAGATCGATTCGTTAATATATCTTCAAGTCATTTAAAACATGTGATGATCACCAGATACCTGCTTATATAAATATATATACCTCGCCGGTCTTTGTTGTTTCAGGATCAACATGTTCTTCGTCATCGTCATAATCATAGTTCATGCCTTCATCAATTCGGTCGTCGCGATCGAATATCATATCACCCTCTCCGGTGTTGTTTAGAAATTCGGAGCCGTCATAATCTTCTTCATTCTGATCATCATTTGGCCCACGTATCATATCGAACATGGTATGTTCTCCCTCTCTGTCGGTATTGTCTGCCATAGCTTTTATTTAACTAATTCAAAAGAAATATAAAACAATTTAGTATTCAAATTACATCGTCTCGAATAATAGATATAATCTCGAATACTTCGTCTAGAATAATAGATATAATCTCGAATACATCGTCTCGAATAATATATAATATTGAATAGTACATCACTGGCTAGCTAATTAAAGATCGAATACTACAGAAGAATCTAGGACACTCGCGGTTCCTGCGGCGCGGGCGGTGGACACCCAAAGAGAAGGAACCCTCACAGGATCATAGCTGAAGTGAGATCCCCGAAGATACTGCCAGGTATTGGAGAACCTGCCGCCCTCTACTGCAACCATGTAGCGATGGACGTGCTCGTCCTCCTCCCTGACACGGCGACGTACCACCCCCGGCGGGGCTGGGTCCCTCCGCACCGAAACTGGCCCATGCGAACGCCACCAAACGAGATCAGGGTCGACGACGGGACCCGGGGCCGGGTTCCTCATCAAGCGGCGCGCCCCTCCAGGCAGCACCTCCCAGTGCCAGCCCGGCGGAGCCCAGTCCCGGACATGGGTCGGCTGGACGTCGTCGCGGACGGGTCGACGGCGAGGATGCGGACCGGGCATCGTCGAGAACAAATACTAGCTATATGCCCGCAAAAGTAACATTTTTTTAATGATTGGATTTTGATAACTAAAATTTCTAACATTTCTATATAACACTAATTATGCTAATCTAAATAATCTAAATAACACTAACATTTCTAACATTTCTAACATTTCTATATAACACTAATTTCTAACATTTCTATATAACACTAATTTCTAACTGATTAAACACTAATTATATCCATACAAAATACGTGTGTGTGTACTAATTAAACACTAATTATCTAAACTAATTAAACATACAAAATAATAATCTAAACTAATTAAAGACTAATTATCTAAACTAATTAAACATGCTTGTGTGTGTGTGTACGGGCTCGGGGAGGGCTCACAGCGGGCGAGGCGACGGCGAGGCGACGGCCGGGGCGGCGACGGCGGGGACGGTGCGACGGGGATGGGGACGGCGCGACGGGGACGGGCCCGGGGCGGCGACAGAGACGAGGGCGGCGACGGGGACGGGGGCGGCGACGGGGACGGGGCCGGCGACGGAGACGAATGGCGACGGAGACGATCGAGGGCGGCGGCGACGGCGACGGAGACGGAAACAGAGGAACGAACAGAGAGGGAAACTGAAATTTTCGTAGCCGTTGTATATATAGAAGGCACCTTTAGTACCGGTTGGATCCACCCAACCGGTACTAAAGGCCTGTTTTGGCCAGGCCAAGCGGCGGGAAGCGACCACCTTTAGTATCGGGTGGTGGCACAAACCGGTACTAAAGGCCCCCCCATTAGTACCGGTTTGTGCCACGAACCGGTACTAAAGGGGGTGCACTGGCGCAGGTGCGGTGCGACAAGTTTAGTCCCACCTCGCTAGCCGAGGGGCGACCGCACTGGTTTATAAACCCCCGTGCGGTCGCTCTTTCGAGCTCCTCTACAAAGCAGGCTTACTGGGTCTACGTGTTCTTTGCAGCCCTGTGGGCCCACTTGGCCTTTGCAGGCCTGCATCCTGGCCCAACGACAGGTTGGGTTTCTAGTCGTATGCAGGCCGCTCTGGCATAGTAGGCGGGCTTTATTTTATTTTATTTTTTGCTTTATTTATTTTTGTGTATTTAGAGTTTCTTTGTGAACATTTTTGTTTTAGGTACAAAAAATTACAAACTTTCTGTTAGGGCTTTTTTTATTATTTTTTTGCTTTATTTATTTTTGTGTTGTTTTTTTTTGTGTATTTAGAGTTTCTTTATGAACATTTTTGTTTTAGGTACAAAAAATTACAAACTTTCTGTTAGTGCCCGTAGTTTTCAAATTTTAATAGTTTAAATTTTGAATTATTTGAAATTAGTGTGAATCACTAGTTTGTGAATAACTTAACTTTAAAAATCAATAAAGGCATGAAAGAATTTGTTTGCACATAAAATTTCTTGGCACTGTTGAGATCCACTGTTGTCATTCCGTACTGCGGGTCTTCCGTTATCCCGCCTCGTGTCATATTGACCCATTTGCACCGAAACAAAGGGACCTTTAAACCACGTCGATAGTCAAGTTCCCATATGTCCTGTATATAACCATAATATGTTTCCTTTCCCGTCTTGGTTTCTGCATCAAAGCGGACACCACTGTTTTGGTTCGTGCTCTTCTTATCTTGGGCGATCGTGTAAAATATATTACCATTTATCTCGTACCCTTTGAAAGTCATTATATTCGAAGATGGTAACTGGGACAGCAAGTACAGGTCATCTTCAATAGAGGTGTCATGCATGGTACGTGTCTGCAACCAGCTGGCGAAACTCCTAGTTTGTTCACGTGTAAGTATGCACGCCCTCAACGAACTGGGGAGAGCATCGGTCATCGTACATCCATTGCCGGCTCATCTTCATTACACAACACCGAATAGACCAAATTAATACAAGTTCATACATAAAGTTCATACAACACTTAAATGCAACAAACAAATAACTCTCTAGCTAAAGCATTTAAATGCAACAACAAATGCGATCAAGATCGCAACTAAGGTAACAATTGATCCAACAACATAATGATACCAAGCCTCACTATCGATGGCATATTTTCTAATCTTTCTAATCTTCAAGCGCATTTTCTCCTTCTTGATCTTGTGATCATCGACATCGGCAACATGCAACTCCAATTCCATCTTCTCCCCCTCAATTCTTTTCAATTTTTCTTTCAAGGGTCGGTTGGAATTTTCGGTTCACATACCTCCTAGATAAAAATATCTATGTCAACTTGATGGGCATAATTTGTCATAAACACGAAATGCAACAAATAGTTTTAAAAGAGAATATACCACATCCGAATCATAACAAGGACGAGGGCCGACGGGGACGGATATCAAAACCATGGCACTATGTATAACAAAGAACGTACGGGTAAGATAATTATTATACGAGTAACTATATATCCAAATCACACAAACATCAATTTTTTATATAAAATTTCATGAACAAGAGGCTCACCACAAGGTGGTGCCGGCGACGGGACGATGCGGGCGATTGACGGTGGTTACGACGGAGATTTAGAAGGCACTAAGTAAACCACACCTACATATGCAAACTAAGTGTTATTTTGACCTCAAATTGCATATAAATCAAATACTAGCACATATATATATTTCCTCCCAAATTACTAAACTCACAAATTAATAACTATATAAAGCATTGCAAGAGCTAATCTAGCAATGAGAGATGAAAGGACAAAGTTGCTAACCTTTGTGATCACTTGAATGGATGGGGGCCTTCAAATCTTGACAAATTTTGTGCAAAATGTGTGATGAGCTCGAGGGGAGAAGAGGAAGAACAGAGAGGAGAGGAGAGGGGAAAGAGGGAAGAACAGAGCGAGCTGGACGAAGGGTTTATATGTAGGAGGACCTATAGTACCGGTTCGTGGCACGAACCGGTACTAAATGTGTCGGGTGGGGCCCAGACTGGCAACATCCTGCCACCACCCTCATTAGTACCGGTTCGTGGCACGAACCGGTACTAATGGGAGCGGCCCGGCTAGCTGTTGGAACCGGCACTAATGTATACATTTGTGCTGGCTCTAATACAAACCGGCACTAATGTGCTTCACGTTTGACCCTTTTTCTACTAGTGCGACCACCGGGACCGCCAGCCAAGGCACCAAGCCACCGTCCGAAGGGAGCAAGATCTAGAGCTCCTCGACACAAAGCAGTGTCGCATCAGTTGGTTGACCAAGTTGTCCATGTTGCCGCACTGTGCCACCATTGCCGGTGCGCGACTCCGTCCACATGTGAGTCCCCAGCTGAGCTCCCCGTGTTGTCACGTATAGACTAGAGGAGGAAGAGTTGTCCCCATGCGAGTGGGCACTGCGGGTCTTTGCCCGGCGGCGGCGGGAGAAGGAGGAGGAGGAAGAGGGGAGGTGGTGTGTGTGTCGGCGACTGTTAGGGTTTCTCCCGAGCCGCCCGTGGGAGCAACATGGGAGCAGGGTGCGGGTGTTGAATACAATGTTTTTGTAGCAAACACGGGAAGATTGAAAATGAAATGATTTTTGATATATTTAAGAGTGGGTTCTGTTTTTACCCCCTATTTTGACATTTTTGACACTAATTACCCCATTTAGCAGGATTTCATCTGTTTTAACCCATTTAGCAAAAGTGTTGGCACGATTACCCTTTTTTTTGCATTGTGACCCGCTGGCATGCCACGTCGACAATTTTTGCCTCCCTATTTTTTCCCTACTCAAGTCGTTTCCAGTTTGAAGTATTCAGATGGGACGACTATTACTTGATCATGTCATATTACCATGGAACAAATTATAGAAAAAAATGTTACTGACATAATTTGAAATCATGTATGTTTTTCTTCAGTTATCATATACAGCCTTAAGTATGCATGGTTCTATGGATTAGATTAAAGGTGTAAATATACTACTTTACTAACTCTGATACACCTACATCTCTGAATATCTAGGTAGCGAATATGTTGACCGGAAGAGTGTTAATACATGTACAAGTGATAGCATTGTTGCTACTTGCTAGCTGTAAAGGAATTTTGGATCTTTGTTTCTTACTATGCATGCTAAAACATGTTTATTTACCTTCTTAGAGTATATTATGATTTATTATGATTGTAGCCACTAATTCATTTTTATTTTTCTTGCACAGAGCGGACGGCAACTAAGATGTGGAGTGTTAGGCATATTTTACATGTCCGTGGATACAAGAATCCAGAGCCGGAGGAGAGGGATTTCATTAGTTATTTTTAATATAAAGGAGAAAATCAAGGAATTGGGTTCCAAACCTTCGGACAGCTTTTATTATCAGACGAAGGTAGCCAACGGGAACTCCATGGATGAGTTAATAGATGATGCAGGCATGATGAACATGCTATTGAAATTTGTGCTTATATGGAAATCAGTTTGCTTGTTTGATTGGGGGCGAGCAACGCAAATGAGAAGCAATGGGAGGCCAGTGTGGCGTGCGGCCGACTTGGGTGTTTTACGTTGGACGTGATGCGAGTGATCGCCATCGGGCCGAGCCGGTCGGGAGAAGCTGCGCGGCCCGGTTCAGCAGTGAAGAAAATAGCCAAGAAAAACCACGGACATGGGATGCCAGCTGGACCTAACAATTGTGACCGACCTGTCAGAATGCTCACAAAATTTTAAACAGGATAAATTATGGCAACAATTTTGTTAAATTGGGTAAAACGGATGAAATCTCGCCAAATGAAGTAATTAGTGTAAAAAATGTCAAAATAGGGGGTAAAAACCGGAATTCACTCTATATTTAACCCGCAAAAAACCCTTCTACATCTCGTTTATACATCAACACGAACTGATTTTTTTTTTCTTTTGAGACAAACACGAACTGAATTGAGTACAGTGTATTAATGTTACGGGAAGACTGACTACAGTCTAGCTAGGGGAACAAAGATGGGCAACACATTGAGTTATAAAACCAGAAAAGATGAGCAATATATGTCATCCAACAACTTGCAAGGTTAATTTGGTAGTGAGTGATGCACCATTAGAGGCTCGATCCAACAATAAGTGGAGCCACATTACGCCAAGAAATGATCTGTTACCATTAGGGGCCAGTGACAGCAAAAACATCCATACATCTCCTGTATTCAGGAAACTACATACCCAATTTGTAGAGATTCATAAGCTGTCGGTAATGGATCTCTTACCATGTTTAAATTGTAGAGATGGATCAGCAGCTCGTGATTGACCTGTTGCCATTTTAACCTGCCATGCAAGTGATGCGCCTGCTAATATAAATCGACAAAGCTAAAATCCAGTCGACTGGATTTTAGCGATAGGCACGTACGATTCGATCTCCGTTCCATCCGCATCATAGCGCTCTCTCGTTTCGTTCTCCCGATCTTTCTCGCTCGGTCAGTTTTTTCCTCCCGTATAATCCCACAATGAGTTCTAAATACGCTAAAAAAAAGGTATGGGGATTCGATCCCACGACCAGATAATTGGAGGTGTACCGCCGTAACCAACTCAGCACAAGTAGTTCTTGTGAGAGATTGGTAGTTAAAATCTCCTTTTGTACAAAATAGCATGAAAACTAGACAAAACAAAGTCTTTTTTTTTGCGAGATAGACAAAAAGAGTCTTCTTTTTGCGAGATAGACAAAACAAAGTCGATAAACAATGTGAGTAAAGTATTTCGACAACCAAAGGAAAAAAACAGTGGTTCTGTTGTCATTTTCATAATCTAGACTTTGAATCTACATGTACTCTGATTCAAGAAAAAAAGTGTTGAAATATCCCTCCAGTAACTCCTATGCGAATAACACGGTATTTTATGCACGGCGCACCTGATAACTTAGATACAAAAATCACGATAACTTTCACGCAGAAAAGTTGTTGAAAAATACTACCGATAATTATGTGTAAATAGGTCGATAATATAGACAGCACGGGCATGATAACTTATACAAAAATCATGAAAAAAAATTACCCAGGACTTTTTATTGAAAATGCTCCTGATAATTATGTGTAAACCGGTCGATAATATAGGCAATGTAGACCTGATAATTTAGATACAAAAATCACGATAACTTTTACCCAGAAAAAATGTTGAAAAAATACTCCTGATAATTATGTGTAAATAGATCAATAATATAGGCACCACAGACCTGATAACTTGTATAAAAATCAGCATAACTTCTACCCAGAAAAAAAATTGGCGCCCGACTCGAAAATAGGTCGTTTGAGACACCCTGAGAACTTATGTACCTCGGTCTTGATAATTTTGGCGG
>NC_057810.1:81273377-81284263 GCF_018294505.1 Triticum aestivum
CACATCACAGATCTGATAACTTATGTACCTCGTACTGTAGTTACCAGCCTTATCATGGTACAGTTATCATGTTACTCAGACCATAGTTATCACGCTGGTCATTGCCAAAGTTACCAAGCTAAACTTTATTTTTTTTCTTTTGATATGGCAGAAATAAGAAAGGTTCAAATAACATTGTCATTCTACAATAGACAACAACAAAAGGCGTGCTCCTCCTCGTGCTGCCCGGGCAGGTGGCTGCCAAGTCCAAGTTCTGTGAGTGCTACGACGACTGCTACCGTCAATGCCGGCACCACGTGCCGCGGTTCGCCTGCGTTCCGTTCTGCGCCAATAAGTGCAGCCCCAACCTAGCTGCTGCGGCTGCCGCCGGCAGTGACCGCGACCGGTGCAGGGTGGCCTGTTCCAAAGTCCAAATCTGCGGCGAGTCGGATCCGTCCGGTAAGACGACGATGGAACCATCTCACTCGCGCATTTTTCACTAATTTGTATCAGACCTAAATGCTCGAGCACACACGAGAGAGAAAGACGAAGATGTTTTTTGTGCTGCGTGCAAAACTTGCAGCTTTTCTGGTCTCTATTTCTCTTCTTATTTCAGCGATTACATAGCTAACAGAAAACAGAAAACTAGGCCACGTCCGGGTCGTGAGTGCTGCCATCACAGCCCTCCCCGCGCGTCGCCCGTGGTGCGGCTATGACCATCTCCTTCGTGCCATCCCACGATCAGGTCAGAGCCGCAGGTTCAGCTAACAAACTACGTCCGAGTCGCAGCTCGGCTTATCTCTGAAGAAAGCAAACTACTGTCGAAAAACAAACTGACAAACAAAAACCAAACACCTATGTTTGTCGAAACTGAAACTTCAGCAGCTGTTAACTGACATTCTCCCCCTTAATCAGCTGTTGATGTCGATCATGTCCAACTTCTCTCGCAGCTCCTGGAACTTCACCCGTGGCAGAGCCTTGGTTATGATGTCAGCCAGTTGCTCGCCGGTGTGGATGTAGTCGACGGCGATCCTTCCATCTTGCACACACTCACGGATGAAGTGAAACCGCGTCTCGATGTGCTTGGTTCTGTCATGGAAGACAGGATTCTTGCAAAGCTGGATTGCTGACTTGTTGTCAATGAGCAGTGGTGTAGCACTCCCTGGATCTCCCAATAGATCACAAAGCATCCGCCGGAGCCAGACGCCTGTGCATGTGGCTGTGGTTGCCGCCATGTACTCGGCTTCACACGATGAGAGTGCGCTCACCTTTTGCTTCTGGGACTGCCAGCTGATCACACTCTTTCCGAATAAAAACACTGTCCCAGAGGTGCTCTTCCTGTCATCAACATCGCCGGCGAAGTCCGCATCACTGTAACCAACCAGCTGCGGCTCCGGCTCACCTTTCTTGTATCTACACCCATAATTCAGGGTGCCAGCAACATACCTCAGTAGCTGCTTCACCGCCGCCCAGTGCTCTGTTGTGGGCGCCTCCATGAACCTGTTGACAAAGCCAACTGCAAACGAAATGTCCGATCGCGAGTGCACCAGGCAGCGGAGGCTGCCGACGATGCTGCGGTAGAGCTTTCTGTCCACTGGCGGGCTCGTGCTCACTTTGCTCAACTTCAAGCGCGGCTCCATCGGGACGTGTACTGGATTGCAGCCTGTCAGCCCGGCCTTGTCCACGATCATGGCCGCGTAGCTTGCCTGCTTGAGGGTGATCGCGTCGTCTCCTTGGTGCACCTCGATGCCGAGGTAGTACCTCAGCAACCCGAGGTCGCTCGTGGAGAAGACGGACTGCATCTGATGCTTGAACTGCGCGATGGCCTCCATGTTCGACCCGGTGACGATGAGATCGTCGACGTAGACCCCCAGCAGCAGCCGCTCGTTGCCATTACACCTCATGTGCACGGCGTGCTCTGATGGACTCTTCTGAAAACCGAGCGACACCAGCGTGTCGTCCAGCTTGATATTCCAAGCGCGCGGCGCCTGACAGAGCTCACACGGAGCTTTGGACAGGCGGAGCACCTTATCTTCCTCGCCGGGGCACTCAAAACCAGGGGGCTGCGTAACGTATACCTCCTCTTGAAGCTCTCCATTGAGGAAGGCGGATTTTACGTCCAAATGATGCACCTCCCAGCCTGCCTGTGCAGCGATTACAAGCAGTAGCCGCACGGACTCGAGCCGCGCGACCGGAGCGAACACCTCGTCGTAGTCCACACCCGGCCGCTGTGTGTATCCCTTCGCGACCAGCCTTGCTTTGTGCTTGATGACCTCTCCGGAGGAGTTCTTCTTCAGCTTGAAAACCCACTTCAGCCCTATGGCCTGTTTGCCGGCGGGGAGCGTGGCGAGCGTCCACGTCTTGTTCTCATCGATGGACTAGAGCTCATCCAGCATGGCCGCCCGCGAGGCTGCGTGCGGCTCCGCCTCCTCGAAGGTGTTTGGCTCCTCTCCAGCCACAAGGAGCAGCTCGGTCGAATCCAGGGTTACCGGCTAAGCTTCTTCGAGAACGTTGTCGATCGAGCGGTAGCGCCGTGGCACCTCTCGGGTTCCCAACACGGTCTCCGGCGTGGCTCCCGAAGGAGGTGAGACGTACCCGCCCCCACGCCCTTTCCCTTGTACACCGCAGGTTCGGGGGTGTGGGCATGTACTGGAGTGTCTCTGCGCACCACAGACGCGGGTGACGCAACCCCAGATGGAGTGTGGGCACGCATCGTCGTGTCTGGACTCACCGCGGTCGCTGGCGTTGTCCTTGCCTGTTCCGGGTGCTGTGTCAGGGCCACCGTGGGCGCAAATTCGATGATGAAAGTGCCCTTCCCCGGAGTTGCTGTCTGCCAGTCCCAGCGCGCCGACTCGTCGAAGACGGCGTCACGAGTAACGTGCACTCACTTACCCACAGGGTCGTAGACGCGCCACGCCTTGGACTATCCATGCTCATATCTGATGAAGACAGTGCGCAGGCTACGGTCGTCCAACTTCTTGAGGCCTGGCCGTGTCACCTTGGCGTGTGCGACACAGCCGAACATGCGGAAGTAGCTCACCGCCGGCTTGTCGTCGTGCCAGGCTTCATACGGCGTCATGCCGCGCACCGACTTTGTGGGTGCGCAGTTGAGCAGGTGGACAGCAGTGGTCACCGCCTCCCCCCAGAACTCGTTCGTGCCAACCCGACAACGGTCTGGTTCCGGCACTCTACGACGCCATTTTGCTGCGGCAAATACAGGGCAGTGAGCTGCCGGCGTACGCCACGGTCAGCGCAGTACTCCCCGAACTCCTTCGAGGTGAACTCGCCGCCCCTGTCTGTTCGGAGCGCCAGCTTCACGGAGGTCTCCACCTCGACGCCGGCCTGCCAGCGCTTGATCGCTGCTGGTGCCTCGTCCTTCCTGCTGAGGAGCACGATCCACATGTAGCGTGACTTGTCATCCACGAGCAGCAGGAAATACCTTTTCCCTCTGTGCGTCGGCGGCGTGATCGGGCCACACAGGTCACCGTGGACCAAATCCAGGCGATCGCCGGCCCGGTAGTTCGCCTCCGAAGGAAATGGGGCACGGCGCTGCTTTCCGACAAGGCAGCTATCGCACACCTGATCGGCGTGCTCGACCAGGGGCATGCCATGCACCATGCCGTCCTGGGCCAGCTTCCGGAGCACGTCGAAGTTCAGGTGGCCGTAGGGGGCGTGCCAGCGCCATGCGTCCTCACCGCCCATGGCCGTTAAGCACACTGGCCGCGTGATCTCCAGCTCGACTGTGTAGAGGCGATTCCTCGATCTGTACACCTTGGCGATGATGTTCTCCTAACGATCGCGCACCACCATCATGCCGCTCCGGACTAGAGCGGTGCACCCCGCCTCGTCCAGTTGTCCAACGGAGATGATCGAGGTACCCAGGCGAGGTATGTAGTATACCTTTGAAAGTACGCGGTGACGCCCTCCATGAGCGACGAAAACCACCGTCCCGCGCCCCTCGATCTCGACCAACGACCCGTCACCAAAACGCACCGTGCCGGCGACGTGGCGATCCAGCTCCGAAAAGACGGTGGAGTTGCCCGTCATGTGATTTGATGCGCCGGTGTCCAGATGCCAGATCGGTTCCTTGGCGTCGCTGGCGGCCTCGAGGCTGACCTCAGTGCCTTCCTCGTGGAGGTGCACGAGGTGATCGCCGCTCACGACCAGCTCGGGCTCGTCAGGGAGCGGTGTCACCTGCGCCATGAGGAGCGCATGATCCTCGTCCTCCGCCGCCGCGAGGTGCGCCTCCCCGCTGTCCTCGTCCTTCACCTTCCTACGGCGCTCGCGAGCCCAATGGCTGCTAATACCACAGTAACGGCAGTTACCGAAGCGCTTGGGGCCAGTCCTTCCGCCGGCCGGACGGGCGTCACCCTTGCCGCGGTCGCCGTGGCCCTTTCCGCGCCCTTTCTTGCCGTTGTTGCCCCCCCCCCCCCGCTGGAGGACCCGCCTTGGTCACCGCGCCCCATCCACGCGTTCCACTCCTCCAGAGTGAACAGAAGCTTACGGCCGCCCTCCTCCTCGGCGTCCAGCTCGTACCGCTCCTCGGCCGCCTTGAAACGACCGATGATTTCCTCGATCGACGTCGTGTCCAGGTCGACCAGGTTGTCGATGGAGACAGCAATCTGCGAGTACCGCTTGGGGAGGATTCGCAGCCACTTCTGGATCACGCGCTTGTCGTTGATCGCATCTCCGAGCTCGTCGAGGCGCGCGCACAGCCCTGTTAGGCGCATGGCCAGATCATCAATGGACTCACCGGGTTTGTGGCGCAGCTGATCGAACTCCCCCTGCAGGGTCTGGGCCTTTGCATCTCGGACGCGCGCGGAGCCCGCGAGCATGGCACGGATCGCCTCCCACGGCTCCGGGGAGGTCCGGTGTTTGCGCAGCACGGGCAGCATCTCAGGCGGCACCAATCGGAGGATGAACTCCATCGCGGCCTTGTCGTTGCGGTACCCGTACTCATCGTCGAGATCCTCCGCGCCCAGGATCGCGCGCCACATCCCTCTCGCCTGCATCCCGACCTCCATGAGAAGGCTCCACTCAGCGTAGATCGTGCGGGTCAATGGTGGCACGTTGGCGTGACCCGACACGACCGGAGCGAACTGCCTCGCCACCGCCAGCTCGCGCCCTTGGCCGGCTGCGGCTTTTGGCAAGCCTTTGCTGCTGTCGTCGGTGTCGGCATCCCCTGCCTTCTTCTTGCCATCATCACCTGCCTTCTTCTTGCCATCATCACCTGCCATCACAGGACCTAGCAACGAGGCTCTGATGCCACTTATCAGACCTAAACGCTCGAGCTCACACGAGAGAGGAAGACCAAGATGTTTTTTGTGCTGCGTGCAAAACTTGCAGCTTTTCTGATCTCTATTTCTCTTCTTATTTCAGCGATTACATAGCTAACAGAAAACGGAAAACTAGGCCACGTCCGGGTCGTGAGTGCTGCCATCCCAGCGCTCCCCGCGCGTTGCCCGTGATGCGGCTATGACCATCTCCTTCGTGCCATCCCACGATCAGGTCAGAGCCGCAGGTTCAGCTAACAAACTACGTCCGAGTCGCAGCTCGGCTTATCTCTGAAGAAAGCAAACTACTGTCGAAAAACAAACTGACAAAGAAAAACCAAACACCTATGTCTGTCGAAACTGAAACTTCAGCAGCTGTTAACTGACAATTTGTTCCGCTTGTTTAGTTTTTCCATGGAAAAGCATTGGAACCTGTGTTATTCTTCTTATGATTTTGCTATTTGCAGACGGCGAATGCGATCGTGGCTGCTACTAGGAGTTTGGTCTTAATAAAAGAAGGAAATGATCGGAAAAGCTGCTCGACCATGATCGTTCGTATGTAGTTGAACGGACATGAATGTAGCAGCAAATCGATAAGAGTGGCGTACGTATGTCCACAAAACCACAACTGCAACAAGAAATGTAACCATGATTAGAACTTCCAAGATTTGAAGAGTTCATCGATTGATGGATCATATATTCATATCACTTATGTGATTAATTGTGGCAGCAATATACTAATGAAAGGGGTTATTTTGCTTCCGTGCGCATATCACTTCTGTGGATGTTATAACATAAAATCATTTGGCTTTGATTTGGTCTATCGAGTATCGACAAGAAAAACTAATTTCGTTTATCTATACTTTTGTGAGGAAAGTTAAGAATTTTTTGTTTCTTATAAGCCAACTCATAAAAAACTGAAGTCGAAATATTAGTCAGCTAACCGAATGGCCGTCCAACACCAAAGGAAATAGAAAAACATGCCCTGGTAGTGAACAGGACATGCCCTAGAGTACGTACCTGAGTACCTCATCTGGTCCCCTCTTGGATATATAAGGACAATTCTGGCTCCTAGGCCTTAAACGGTCACGAAGCCTTAAAATACACTTTCTAGTGCTTGAGGTTGACATTCTACGAGATTTGCTAGGCCTCGATGACGGTGTCCTCGTTAGGGGTGCTTACCACGTCGGCCCCTTTGTAGTGGGTCGGGCTGTGGACCCCTGGATCATCATCAAGTGGGCTAAGACTGTCATGTCTTTCTACGTGCTTAAAATTTAAGATGGAATCTTCCGAAGACTTGGCGCATACTACAAGTTACATTTGTATTATCAACATGTTTATCTCTAGATGTAATCGACGTTATATAAACCCTAAGAATCCCTGGTCCCTATGTAAGCCTGGGGGTTTAGCTTGTAGGGTAGAGAATCAGACATTCACATATTATCTCGAGGTAAATCATCAAGTACCTTGTAATCCAATAGAATCAGTACAACAGAAGCATGACATACGGTTGTACCTTTTTGAGAGGGCCCGAACCTGGGTAAAAGTTGTGTCCCTTGTTCGTCCTGTTACCATCTTGCTAAGATCACCAGCTCGGGGGGCCTACCCGAGATCTGCCGATTTAACCCGATATTGGCGGTTGTTACGTCGTCCTGTTACCATCTTTGCAAAGCCCGTCCGCTATTGTGGTCAACTTCCAGGCCGATTAGCAAAGCCCGTCCGTCCCGTCCCTCCTCCCGTTCCTCCCGTCCCTCCCCCGCGCGGCGGCGCCGCCCCACACCGGGGAGCCCCCGCCCTCCTCCTACAGCCTCGCCCCTCCTCCGCTCCCCTTCGCCGCCGTCGCCCGGGGCGTCACAGGGCAAAGCCCTTGTGGCGTGGCGGCAGCGGCGGTTTCTCCTCGGATCTCGATCTGGTTGGGAGGCGGCGCTCCTCTCCGGCCAGATCGGCGATGGTGGCGCAGATCGGCGGCGACATGGAAGTGGTGCGGCGGCGACGGGGGAGGACGGCACCAGCAACGGCGGATTTGGCCTTGACTCATGCCGGGCTAATTCATTGTGCTATCGATCTCAATCACCGTCGGCGGGGCACTGCTCCAGGACTTGATCTGCAACACGAGGATGTCTGGGGCGCCAGCCCTAGGCTTGGTGGTGGTGGCCTTCTTCTTCTCGGAGTTGGTCGGCCGGCTGGCTATGCTCGCATGGTCATGCAGTGACCGGCGGCTTGGCCGGTCGACGACGGCGGAACTTGGCTGGTGGCAGTGGCGAAGTTCTGTCTGGATTCCGGGCGGTGAAGCTCGGGCTTCCTGCGGTAGCATGGCGTGGTGCAGTCCCTGTCCAAGGCGGATATGTGACGGTGATCTGCTATGGATTGGTTCAGATCAAAGACGGCGACGAGCGCGCAGGATCCTTCTCGGCGGCTCTCGCGGCTTGGCGAGGCGGGGTGGGAGCCCTTCTCCTAGGCTCCAGTGGTGGCACACTCCGGCAGTGGCCGGTGCGCAAGGGGTCCCACGGTGGCACTGTTGCTGCGGTTGGTCGCCGGATCTAGGCGGCTGGATCTGGGGCTTTGAAGGCGGTCGAGAGGGTGCACAGGTTGTTGGGTGGATTTTTTAGGACGGATCCGGGTGAAAACCTGATCTTCGGTCGATGGCCGGAGACGGTGATGATGATGCCCTTATCATCGTTTCCTTCATGAAGGCATCATCAAGGTGAAGCTCCCAACTCCACTCAATACCTCCGCGGGAAACCCTAGATCAGCTGATCGGATGTTGGCGGCAATCATGTGTCGTAACCCCCTTGGGGGCGGCATTCTTGGAGGTGCACTCGGCTTCGCGGTACCAGCGGACGGCTTCTTTGGTGGAGCGGTGCTTCATCCATACATTGATGGCGACGGATCTGGACGGCGTGGCGCAGTGTAGATTCGGAGTTCGGTGTGGGAGGATGGACTCGCGCAGGAGGACGACGTTGTCTGGCGTCGTGGTGGTGTCGATGGCTGAGAGACCTAGCACGGTAGATGCAACAGTACAACTCTGAAGATGGACTCGTGGCAGGTGGCTGCGGCGGCCCCATACCCGGCAGGCATCCTAGTTGAGGAGTGCGCCAGACTGGTAGGTGCCCCATACCAGGCAGGCGTCCTGATTGGGACTTCAAGTCTTAGATGTTTAGGTTTAGCTACGATGTCTGTTTGGTATTAGCCCCAGACTATCAGCGCCCCTTCATCAACTGGATAGGTGTAGCGACAGTTGTTGCTTAGACGATGGCTTCAGTCTTACTGGTGTATGACTTTGTTAGGTCTTGTGAGAATAATTAATAAAGTGGCCGCATGCATCGCCCAGATGCAGAGGCCGGGGGGTCACACTCCTTTTCTAAAAAAATAAAAATAAGAGTTGTTGGATTTCCTCGAAGAGGATGATGATGTAGCACGGCAGCAGAAAGTATTTCCCTCAGTTAAGAACCAAGCTTTATCGAACCAGTAGGAGGCAACACACTTACAACATTAGCAGCACCTGCACACAAACAAAATAATTACTTACATCCAACAACAGCAAGGTGGCTGTCACTCTCCTTATTTTTGCTAGCCACAATGTTAAAAGCGAATAATAGTAAAGAGAGTGAAGGATAGTAGTAACTAGAATAATGATAGCAAATAGATAGAAATTGTAGGAACTTCTACATATATAGAGAATAGACCCGGGGACCATAGGTTCATTAGAGAAATCTCTCCCGAAAGCATCATATAGAATGGGTAAACAAATTACTATTAGGCAATTGACAGAATTGCACATAGTTATGAAGATCATCCAAGGCATAATCGTTATATAGGCATTACGTCCGTGACAAGTAGACCATTAATCCAACTACATCTAGTACTATTACTCCACCCCAAGACCGCTATCCTTCTTGCATCTCAAAGTAAGTTCATGTAAAGAGAGCAAAGCATTAAGTAAGATGATATAATATAAACAAAATAAGGTCAATTTATATGGTCAAGCCCGGTCGTTTTATTCTTAGTATCTATAGTACAAATATATATGTTCCATTGTCCTTTCTGTCACTGGACAAGATCACCGCAAGATTTTGACAACATGATATTATCATTTGGCCATGTAAGAATAATTAGGTTCTGTAACACATAGTACATAACTTTCATAGACTAAATTTTACTAAAAGTTACAATGCCTGAGAAAATGTTACAATATTTCTTTGAGGATACAAAATATTACAATATTATATATATAAAAGGCTGTCATACACATGACCTTATAACGGGGCATAACGGGGAACGCGGATGGGATACATCCCCTTGTTAGACTGCGGGTTTAAAGTATACCCCTACCCATCACCTAATAGATGAATTTCCCATGGGTTCGTGGGGAAGGGGGCCTCATTGCCATCCATAGACAAGGGGTGTGGTGGGGATGGGGATGGTCCATTTCGCTGGTCATCGGGGCCGAGAACAGCCAAAAATGGGACGAGCGGTGGTGGCGTCAAGGTAGGGGCTGGAAAGTGGCGGACGAGCGGGAAGCATCGCGGCATGTCCCTATTTTACTAAGAACAACCCACTCTACAGCATATTTGGGCTACTTTTGGTGGTGGTGGGGGGGGGGGTAGGGGAAAAGGTTATATTCGAGGAACTAAAGGTGTTAGTTCATGGTAGTAATGCTTAATCCCCTAAACAAAACATTTCCCCTCAAATATCTCTTTTAGGGATATGCTAAAGATACCCTACTATGTCAAACCGAATTCAATCTTCTATCAACATCAACATATATGCAGCTTCATGGGAGTGATCTAGTTTTTAACGGATCTGGTAGACGATGCTCAATCTCGTAATCAAAAACATTTCCCATGAAATAGCTTTTGGAGGTCTGCTACACATGCCCTTAGTGTCATGGAATTGTCACGTCAGATGTCCAAGTGAAAGGACTTAGTCGTGGAGCCATCGCAACTAGGAAGCTTAAACGGGTTAATCGGGACAAAGGACACGAGGTTTATACTGGTTCGGCCCCTTACGGTGAAGGTAAAAGCCTATGATCCAATTTTGAGTTGGATTGCTTATGTCTCGATTACCAGGGAGCGAATCCGCTTGACCTAGTTCTCGATCTGATGTTACTCGCCCTGAACCGCCGCCGGGTCGTCCCTTTATATACAGAGGTCGACGCTCAACGGCTCTCAGAGTTCTGGGCAGCTCATAAACAGTGTTCGGCTCGGTCTCTCTCTATTCCTGCCTTGCAATACAAGTTACATACATATGGCGGTTTATCTCTACGGGCCTTAAGTCGCCTTTGGTCTTTTGGGCCCTTAACTGAACCGCCATCTTCAAGTGTCGTCTTGGGCTTCATAATACGAGTCGTCATAGCACTAGTGCAGAACCGGGTAATAGCACCGGTTCGTAAGGCCCTTTAGTGCCGATTCCATAACCGGCACTAAAGTGTGGGCACTAAAGGCCCCCCCCCCTTTAGTACCGGTTCAGCACGAACCGGTGCTAAAGGGAAACCACGTGGCACGAGCCAGCTCCAGGGGGCTGGAGCCCTTTATTACCGGTTGGTAAGACCAACCGGTACTATAAGGTTTGGTTTTTTTTAGTTTTATGATTTATTTTTCATTTAATTTTGTGTTTCCATTTTAATTCTTTTTC
>NC_057810.1:81284707-81290139 GCF_018294505.1 Triticum aestivum
AATTTGTAGTAGAACCAATCATGCGTATAGATATCATTAATGTCTCACAAACCATCATATTAATTAATTCACACATACACATATGTATAGCTATATACAGTTTCTCCTACATATGCATGTTGCCTTCGAAGCCAGTGGCATTAGCCTAATTGGTGCCTTCGGAGCACGATGACAATTGGAAGTGGTTTTCATGGGGGCGGTAGCGGGTAATAGTATTCTTCCTTCGGATTTATGACCTGGTCGAGCAAAAATCCCGCTATTTCCTCTTGAAGTGCTTCTACGTGCTCCGTTTCTAGAAGCTTCGCCTGCACCTCTCTGAATTGTTAAGAAGGAGATCAATATGCATGTGTATTAGTTGTGTGACTAGATATCGATAATGGTGTAAAAATTGTGAATAGTGTTTTGACAAGCGTACCCATTCCTGTCTTTGAGATCTGCTCCTTTCGGACGCCATCATGCGAATGTTCTCGCAAACGCAGAATGCACATAGATCAATCCCCTGCGCCTGCTTCAGGGCCTTTACGAGAATGGAATTTGATCAGATAATAATTAATCAAGCATGATAATTAAAGAGATGGCAGCTAGCTAGCTATCTAGTACTACTTAATTACTTACCTTGGGTCTTTCCAGTTAAGCTTTTCTTTCCATTCGCCTTCCGTGACGCTGATGAACCTTGCCCAAGCCCTGCCAGCCGACAAATAAAATGAATTAAGGGGTTATTAAATAGTTCATATCATGAAATCACGAACTAAATAAGCCGAGATATATAGTTAATAATGATTGAAATTACCTGTTGACTATCCCAAACAAGATGTTATAGTCAGTTTTTTCTTTGAGTAATGAGTCCAGTATTTCAACTGTTCCGGCGTCAACTTTAATGATACACAAGACCCAGTGAAATCTGCATGCACACATGTTTGAATGTCTTAATTAAGCGGGCATATGTAAGCAAAAACATGTAGCTAGCTAGTAGGCAAAAACAGAGAATTTGTAGTACAAGACAGTGTGACTCACTGGAAGTTGTAAGGAAGTAGTATATCTTCATTGTATTTGAGGCGCTTCAAGAACTCTAGCATGCTGTCTTCTACGGCCTTTTGATGACGTGCATCTATTTTCCATGTGTATTCATTAACAGTGTTTGGGTCAATGAACCCAATGCCATAGCGTCCACCTTTTCTCATTTCATACATCTTCATCCTGCATATAATACCACATAAAAGAATATAGTGAGGATAATTACAGGTAATGATTGATCAAAAGGATCACTACAGCTAGCTTGAGACTTAAATTACAGAAAGAAATCACTTACAGACAATAGCAACTGACGATAGATTTGTCGAGTGCGTCTTGATTGTATAACTGAAACAGTTCAGAATACTCAACGGACACAGCTTTCTCATGGTAGTAATGCTCCTCCTTGACATTCACCATGAGGGAAAATCGATCGGAAATCTTGGTAATGTTCATGTACCATTGATGCAATTCATACATTCTCGTTGGGAGGTTCTTGACCTTGTCTGGCTCGACCAAAGGTTGGCCCCGGACATATTTCCGTTTTATTTCATCCTCTCTAAGCACAGGCATGGGCTCGATCTCGAGGAGTTGTCCAACAGTGATTTTGAGAACTTCAGCCTGCATTATATGCTCCTCCGTTATTACCACATTGCCCACCTCAGGAACGTAAACTGTTTGCCTACAATAATATTGGGCGCGCGTACTGTCACGTGTTGTTGGCACAACAAGCGAGGGGATCGATTGCGCCGCCTATTCTCCCAGCTGGGGAATGGTTTTCCCACATTTTTTGATAGCTGCTTCTTGTTTGCTCGATCCCGAGCTCGCCTCCTTACGTAGACGTGCTCGATTTAACTTCCTGATGTGGCGCTCATAGTCTGTGTCAACAGGCTTGGGAGCTGGTGGTTCAGCCATACGAATGAAGTGGTCAATAGTTTCCTCAGGCACTTTCTCCCTTGGCGGCGGTGGCGGTTTCGGTGCAAAATGGGCTTCCACCTCGGACTTCGATATGGCTGCGATTTCCTCCTCGGACCTGTCATAAGCCCTCTGCAGAAGAGGCATGAGGCTTGGACCATATTGATATCGCTTGCCTCCGCCTGTACTTCCTGTACTACCACGACTTGTACCACTACGCACCATAGCTGCGGGGTGTCTCTTCTGTGATTGCTGAGGCGGCGGAGACGGCTGACGGGGCTGAGTTGGAAGAGGAGGAGTGGCCGCCTGAAGCTGTGCCGCACTTGGAGGAGGAGTGGCCTGAGGTTGTGCCGGACTTGGAGGAGGAGTGGACGTCTGACGCTGTGGCGGACTTGGAGGAGGAGGAGTGTCCTGACACTTTGCCGGACTTGGAGGAGGAGTGGCCTGACACTTTGCCGGACTTGGTGGACTTGCAGGAGCGGGAGACTGCTGACTCGGTGGCGGACTTCGACGAGGAGTCGGCTGACGCGGTGTTGGTGGCCTTCGAAAGATGATGCAATCCTTTTTCCATAGGATGATACGATGTTTGGCGTCTCCGAGAAAGCGCTGGTCGTCACCTCCAGGATAGTCAAGCTCTCGCTCCGAATATGGGTCCACCACCTCATCAACCAAGACACGAGCATAGCCCGCTGGAATCGGGTTTCAATGGAAGGTTGCCTCGGGGGGATTTGTAAAAGCAACGGCGTCCGCCACCTTCATGGATATGTTCTTCATTTTAACGTGTAGCTCGCAGCTAGTGTTCTCCGTGATGTCATCCACGGGGTATCTACCCAGCATTGCATCGTCCGGGGCGGAACCCACGCTGCTTCTCGGCATGGATGGGGCGGTGCTATCCAATGCTGGATCATTCGCTAGCTGCTGCAGCCGCTGAGACCCCCTTTGCTGGGTAAGTGAGTCGATCTGCTCCTGCTGCCGCTGGAATTTGACTACCAATTCCGCTTGACTTGCTTCTAGGCCTTGAAGGCATTCATAGTCCCGCTTCCTCTGCTCCTCCTCCATCTTCCTCTTCTTCTCCTCCGCAATCTTCTTTCTCGCACGGGTTCTGTAGTCGGTGTTCCAGTCTGAAAACCCCTCATACCACGGAATAGCGCCCTTGCCTCGTGTTCTTCCCGGGTGTTCAGGATTTCCCAGGGCACGCGTAAGCTCGTCGTTCTCTCTGTTGGGCTGGAACACCCCCGATCGTGCCTCTTCTATTGCAACAAGTATCGCATCGTCGGCTCCCTTCAGACTTGCCCTCGTCGAAACATTGCCTGTCTTCGGGTCCAACTCCCCCCCATGCGCATAGAACCAAGTCCTGACCCTGGGGGGCCAGCTCTTAGTAACCGGAGTGGCACCTGCATCCTCCATCTCTTTCTCAGACTTATCCCACTTAGGCATTGCCACCGCATAGCCACCTGGCCCCAGCTTATGGAACTTATCCTTTTTTCGGCATTCTTCTTGTTTATTCTCGACCGTTCCTTAGCTAATTCCGAATCCTTGAATTTCATGAAATCGTCCCAATGAGCACGTTGGTTCTCTACTGTTCCCTCGAATACTGGAGTCTTCCTTCCTTCCTTGACGTACTTGTCCCATTCACGATTCTTGTGGTTCTTGAATGCAACCGCCATCTTCCTAAGAGCAGCGTCCTTGACTTTCTGCACATCTTCTTCTATGAAATGATCTGGTAGGGTGAAATATTCCATGAGAGTATCCCAAAGCAGATCTTTTTGATTCTTGTCGACAAAAGTAACATCTGGACGTGGAGCAGCGTCCTCTTTGCCTTTTTGTCTTTTGTCTTTTGCTGGCTCTCTCCATTCTTAAAGGGAGATCGGGAGTTGGTCCTTCACAAGAACTCCGCACTGACGAACGAACTTGTCCGCAATCTTCTTAGGCGCTAATGGTTCTCCATTAGGTCTGACTGCCTCGATATTGTACTTTACGCCCTCCTTCAACTTTTTGTTCGGGCCTCGTTTCGTCCTTTTGCCTGAAGATTTGCTCGATCCGGATGGCTGAAAGAACAAAGATCGATTAGTTAATATATCTTCAAGTCATTTAAAACATGTGATGATCACCAGATACCTGCTTATATAAATATATATACCTCGCCGGTCTTTGCTGTTTCAGGATCAACATGTTCTTCATCATCATCATAATCGTAGTTCATGACTTCATCAATTCGGTCGTCGCGATCGAATATCATATCACCCTCTCCGGTGTTGTTTAGAAATTCGGAGCCGTCATAATCTTCTTCATTCTGATCATCATCTGGCCCGCGTATCATATCGAACATGGTCTGTTCTCCCTCTCTGTCGGTATTGTCTGCCATAGCTTTTATTTAACTAATTCAAAAGAAATATAAAACAATTTAGTATTCAAATTACATCGTCTCGAATAATAGATATAATCTCGAATACTTCGTCTAGAATAATAGATATAATCTCAAATACATCGTCTCGAATAATATATAATATTGAATAGTACATCACTGGCTAGCTAATTAAAGATCGAATACTACAGAAGAATCTAGGACACTCGCGGTTCCTGTGGCGCGGGCGGTGGACACCCAAAGAGAAGGAACCCTCACAGGATCATAGCTGAAGTGAGATCCCCGAAGATACTGCCAGGTATTGGAGAACCTGCCGCCCTCTAACGCAACCATGTAGCGATGGACGTGCTCGTCCTCCTCCCTGACACGGCGACGTACCACCTCCGGCGGGGCCGGGTCCCTCCGCACCGAAACTGGCCCATGCGAACGCCACCAAACGAGATCAGGGTCGACGACGGGACCCGGGGCCGGGTTCCTCATCAAGCGGCGCGCCCCTCCAGGCAGCACCTCCCAGTGCCAGCCCGGCGGAACCCAGTCCCGGACATGGATCGGCTGGACGTCGTCGCGGACTGGTCGACGGCGAGGATGCGGGCCGGGCATCGTCGAGAACAAATACTAGCTATATGCCCGCAAAAAGTAATATTTTTTTAATGATTGGATTTTGATAACTAAAATTTCTAACATTTCTACTATTTCAAAAATCTATATACTATTTCATAATAATTAAGCATCTAACACTAAAAACAGAAAACACAACTTCTATACATCCATTAAAAAACTGAAAAACAACATTACATAAAAAAATTTCATACTAATTAAACACTAAGTATATACTAATAATAATAATCTAAATTATATACTAATTAAACATAAAAAAATTCCATACTAATTAAAACACTAATTTCCATATAAATTTTTTTGATAACTAAAACAATAATAATCTAAATAATCTAAACTAATTAAACATACAAAATACGTATATACTAATATATACATGCATTAATTCATACATATGTGTGTGTGTGTTCCATATAAAAAAATTTGATAACTAAAACAACAATAATCTAAATTATATACTAATTCATGCTTGTGTGTGTGTGTGTGTGTTTTGATAACTAAAACAATAATAATCTAAATAATC
>NC_057810.1:81291025-81302696 GCF_018294505.1 Triticum aestivum
GACGGAGACGACGGCGGCGGCGACGAGGGGCGGGGACGGCCGGGGTCGACGACAAGGGGCGGGGGCGGCAACGTCGACGGGGACGGTGTCGATCGGGGCAGGGCGGCGCGACGGAGAGGGAGAGGAAACAGAGGGAAGAAACAGAGGGAAACTGAAATTTTTTAAGTGTTGTATATATAGGATGGACCTTTAGTACCGGTTGGAGCCACCAACCGGTACTAAAGGTCTATTTTGGCCAGGCCAAGCGGCGGGAAGCGACCCCCTTTAGTACCGGGTGGTGGCACAAACCGGTACTAAAGGCCCCCCCTTTAGTACTGGTTTGTGCCACGACCCGGTACTAAAGGGGGTGCGCTGGCGCAGGTGCGGTGCGGCAAGTTTAGTCCCACCTCGCTAGCCGAGGGGCGACCGCACTGGTTTTTAAACCCCCGTGCGGTCGCTCTCTCAAGCTCCTCTCCAAAGCAGGCTTACTGGGCCTACGTGTTCTTTGCAGCCCTGTGGGCCCATTTGGCCTTTGCGGGCCTGCATCCTGGCCCAACGACAGGTTGGGTTTCTAGTCGTATGCAGGCCGCTCTGGCCTAGTAGGCGGGCTTTTTTTTATTTTATTTTTTGCTTTATTTATTTTTGTGTATTTAGAGTTTCTTTGTGAACATTTTTGTTTTAGGTACAAAAAATTACAAACTTTCTGTTAGGGCTTTTTTTTATTACTTTTTTGCTTTATTTATTTTTGTGTTTTTTTGTGTATTTAGAGTTTCTTTGTGAACATTTTTGTTTTAGGTACAAAAAATTACAAACTTTCTGTTAGTGCCCGTAGTTTTCAAATTTGAATAGTTTAAATTTTGAATTATTTGAAATTAGTGTGAATCACTAGTTTGTGAATAACTTAACTTTAAAAATCAGTAAAGGCATGAAAGAATTTGTTTGCACATAAAATTTCTTTGCGTTTCAAATGCCAAAACACATAACTACCCTAACTATTACAGAGATTCCCCTCTCGGTGCGAAACACAGAAGAAAGTGATGATAGCTAGTGAAGCCAATCACATCCCAGATTTTTGGGTGTGAAACTTTTTCTTCACGTGTGTCCCTTTGCGCCGTAACCATGGAAAATCTTCATCATTTAACGGGATGCTCGGGTCAATATTCACTGCGAATGGAGCAATTTCATCAAACTTTTCATAATCTTCTGACTTGTCTGTCTTGTCATCCACTCCCACGATGTTTCTCTTCCCAGAAAGAACTATGTGCCGCTTTGGCTCATCGTACGATGCATTCGCTTCCTTATCTTTTCTTTTTCTTGGCTTGGTAGACATGTCCTTCACATAGAAAACCTGTGCCACATCATTGGCTAGGACGAATGGTTCATCTGCATACGCAAGATTGTTGAGATCCACTGTTGTCATTCCGTACTGCGGGTCTTCCGTTACCCCACCTCGTGTCATATTGACCCATTTGCACCGAAACAAAGGGATCTTTAAACCACGTCGATAGTAAAGTTCCCATATGTCCTGTATATAACCATAATATGTTTCCTTTCTCGTCTTGGTTTCTGCATCAAAGCGGACACCACTGTTTTGGTTGGTGCTCTTCTCATCTTGGGCGATCGTGTAAAATGTATTACCATTTATCTCGTACCCTTTAGAAGTCATTATATTCGAAGATGGTAACTGGGACAACAAGTACAGGTCATCTTCAATAGAGGTGTCATGCACGGTACGTGTCTGCAACCAGCTGGCGAAACTCCTGGTTTGTTCACGTGTAATCCAGTCATCAGACCGCTCCGGGTGTTTGGAGCGTAGCAAATTCTTGTGTTCATCCATATACGGAGCCACCAAGGCGGAATTCTGTAGAAGTGTGTAGTGTGCTTCAGTGAGAGAATGTCCGTCCATACATATTATTTGTTCCCCTCCTAGCGTGCCTTTTCCATCCAGTCTGCCCTTATGCCGCGATTCAGGAACACCAATCGGCTTAAGGTCAGGAATAAAGTCAATACAAAACTCAATGACCTCCTCATTTTGATGGCCCTTGGAGATGCTTCCTTCTGGCCTAGCACGGTCATGAACATATTTCTTTGAGACTCCCATGAACCTCTCAAAGGGGAACATATTGTGTAGAAATACAGGACCCAAAACGTTAATCTCTTCGCACAGGTGAACTAGGACGTGTGTCATGATGTTGAAAAAGGATGGTGGGAACACCAACTCGAAACTGACAAGACATTGCACCAAATCATTCTGTAACCTTGGTATGATTTCTGGATCGATTACCTTCTGAGAGATTGCATTGAGAAATGCACATAGCTTCACAATGGCTAATCGAACGTTTTCCGGTAGAAGCCCCCTCAATGCAACCGGAAGCAGTTGCGTCATAATCACGTGGCAGTCATGAGACTTTAGGTTCTGGAACTCTTTCTCTGCCATGTTTATTATTCCCTTTATATTCGACGAGAAGCCAGACGGTACCTTAATACTGAGCAGGCATTCAAAGAAGATTTCCTTCTCTTCTTTGGTAAGAGCGTAGCTTGCATGACCCTGATGTATGCCGTCTTCTCCGTGCATACCTTGCTGGTCCTCCCGTGCCTCAGGTGTATCTTTTTTCTTCCCATACACGCCCAAGAAGCCAAGCAGGATCATGCAAAGATTCTTCGTCACGTGCATCACGTCGATTGCGGAGCGGACCTCTAGGTCTTTCCAATATGGCAGGTCCCAAAATATAGATTTCTTCTTCCACATGGGTGCGCGTCCGTCAGCGTCCTTTGGAACAGGTTGTCCGCCAGGACTCTTTCCAAATATCACCTTCAAATCCTTGACCATATCATGTACATCAGCACCAGTACGGTGGCGAGGCTTCGTCCGGTGATCCGCCTCACCTTTGAAATGCTTGCCTTTCTTTCTTACGAGATGCCTACTCGGAAGAAATCGACGATGTCCCAGGTACACATTCTTCTTACAACTATTCAAATATATACTGTCGGTATCATCCAAACAGTGCGTGCATCCGTGGTATCCCTTGTTTGTCTGTCCTGAGAGGTTACTGAGAGCAGGCCAATCATTGATGGTCACGAACAGCAATGCCTTTAGGTCAAATTCTTCCTGTTTGTGCTCATCCCATGCACGTACACCTGTTCCATTCCACAGTTGTAAGAGTTCTTCAACTAATGGCCTTAGGTACACATAAATGTCGTTGCCGGGTTGTTTAGGGCCTTGGATGAGCACTGCATCATAATGAACTTCCGCTTCATGCACAACCAAGGAGGAAGGTTATACAAACATAGAGTCACAGGCCAGGTGCTATGGTTGCTGCTCTGCTCCCCAAAAGGATTAATGCCATCTGCGCTTAGACCAAACCATACGCTCCTTGCGTCATCTGCAAACTCCTTCCCGTACTTTCTTTCGATTTTTCTCCACTGCGACCCGTCAGCAGGTACTCTCAACTTTCCGTCTTTCTTACGGTCTTCTCTGTGCCATCGCATCGCCTTGGCATGCTCTTTGTTTTGGAACAAACGTTTCAACCGTGGTATTATAGGAGAATACCACATCACCTTTGCAGGAATCTTCTTCCTGGGGCGCTCGCCCTCGACATCACCATGCTCATCGTGGCTGATCTTATAGTGCAATGCACCACATACTGGGTAAGCGTTCAAATCCTCGTACTCACCGCGGTAGAGGATGCAATCATTAAGGCATGCATGTATCTTCTGCACCTCTAACCCTAGAGGGCAGACAGCCTTCTTTGCTTCATACGTACTCTCGGGCAATTCGTTGTCCTTTGGAAGCATATCCTTTATCATTACCAGCAACTTTCTAAATCCCTTGTCAGATACACCATTCTCTGCCTTCCATTGCAGCAATTCCAGTGTGGTGCCCAGCTTTTTCTTGTCACCTACGCAATTCGGGTACAACAATTTTTTGTGATCCTCTAACATGCGTTGCAACTTCTTCTTCTCCAAATCACTTGCGCAGTTTCTCTTCGCATCGGCAATGGCCCGACCTAGATCATCAACGGCCCGACCTAGATCATCAACGGGCTCATCTGATGCCTTTTCTTCAGCTTCTTCCCGCATTGCCGGCTCAGCTTCTTCCCGCATTACCGGCTCAGCTTCTTCCCCCATTGTTGTATCATCGTATTCAGGGAACCCATGGCCAGGATAGCTGTCATCGTCCTCTTCTTCTTCATTGTCTTCCATCATAACCCCTCTTTCTCCGTGCTTGGTCCAAACATTATAGTGGGGCATGAAACCGGACTCAAACAGGTGGACGTGAATGGTTCTTGACATAGAGTAATTGCGACCATTCTTACAGCCAGCACATGGACAAGGCATAAAACCATCCGCCCGCTTGTTTGCCTCAGCCGCAAGCAGAAAAGTATGCACGCCCTCAACGAACTGGGGAGAGCATCGGTCATCGTACATCCATTGCCGGCTCATCTTCATTACACAACACCGAATAGACCAAATTAATACAAGTTCATACATAAAGTTCATACAACACTTAAATGCAACAAACAAATAACTCTCTAGCTAAAGCATTTAAATGCAACAACAAATGCGATCAAGATCGCAACTAAGGTAACAATTGATCCAACAACATAATGATACCAAGCCTCACTATCGATGGCATATTTTCTAATCTTTCTAATCTTCAAGCGCATTTTCTCCTTCTTGATCTTGTGATCATCGACATCGGCAACATGCAACTCCAATTCCATCTTCTCCCCCTCAATTCTTTTCAATTTTTCTTTCAAGGGTCGGTTGGAATTTCCGGTTCACATACCTCCTAGATAAAAATATCTATGTCAACTTGATGGGCATAATTTGTCATAAACACGAAATGCAACAAATAGTTTTAAAAGAGAATATACCACATCCGAATCATAACAAGGACGAGGGCCGACGGGGACGGATATCAAAACCATGGCACTATGTATAACAAATAACGTACGGGTAAGATAATTATTATACGAGTAACTATATATCCAAATCACACAAACATCAATTTTTTATATAAAATTTCATGAACAAGAGGATCACCACAAGGTGGTGCTGGCGACGGGACGGTGCGGGCGATCTACGGTGGTTACGACGGAGATTTAGAAGGCACTAAGTAAACCACACCTACATATGCAAACTAAGTGTTATTTTAACCTCAAATTGCATATAAATCAAATACTAGCACATATATATATTTCCTCCCAAATTACTAAACTCACAAATTAATAACTATATAAAGCATTGCAAGAGCTAATCTAGCAATGAGAGATGAACGGACAAAGTTGCTAACCTTTGTGATCATTTGAATGGATGGGGGCCTTCAAATCTTGACAAATTTTGGGGAAAATGTGTGATGAGCTTGAGAGGAAGAGGGGAAGAACAGAGAGGAGAGGGGAAAGGGGAAGAACAGAGCGAGCTCGGGTGGACGAAGGGTTTATGTAGGACGACCTTTAGTACCGGTTCGTGCCAAGAACCGGTACTAAAGGTGCTGGAGGGGGCCCAGACTGACAACATCCTGCCACCACTCTCATTAGTACCGGTTCGTGGCACGAACCGGTGCTAAAGGTTAGCCACGAACCGGTACTAATGAGAGCGGCCCGGCTAGCCGTTGGAACCGGCACTAATGTATACATTTGTGCCGGCTCAAATACAAACCGGCACTAATGTGCTTCACGTTTGACCCTTTTTCTACTAGTGTAGGTATAACCCGGCCCCTCCTGGGCGGGTCATACCTTATAGTTATATCCCCAACATTAGGCCCCATATTAATTTGAACGGGTTCATGTCAATCTTCAACACTTTGAAAAAGTTTCCTGCTCTTAGTTTGTATAGAAGCTTTATAACCCGCCATGATGTCATCCTTTGGATTTGGGATAACCCGCCATGACGTCATCTGCCATTAACACATGCTTTGTCCATCATATCTCAACGGATCCTTATCTTAATGATCATCCCGAGAATCGAGGCATCCTAGTAGCTGGATAACGATATTTTTGGCATCCTCGTTTTTTGCGCCCACTTAAGAGACTTTCCTCATAAATAGGCCCGACCGGTCTTTCCTCATTCTTCCCCTTTCCATCGTCTTCCACCTCTTGGACCCTTCTGCCACTCGAGCTCCGCCGCCACCGCAGAGCGCACCGGCGACCTCGTCCAGGCCGCTTCATCAACCCGAGTCGATCTAGAGAACGGCGGCGACCCTCCACAGTAGATCTGTAGCTGTAAGTTCCTGCTTTCCTGCACTTTAGATCTGCATTAGGGTTTCTGCCTATTCTTCGTGTTCTTCACTGTTTCTTCGTAGTTCCTCTACTGCAGCCTCTTTTGATCCAAATGTAATATAGAACTCATGCGGTAGTTGTTTTGCTCCATTTTGTATACTAGCGGATCCCTTTTTCTGTAAAGAAGCCTCATTAGAACTCACGAACTTATCTGAACTGGCTTTTCGGGTCTAGATTATTTCCTTTTCCTAAACAGTCGTCGATCCAGAATAATAGCTGCAGCCTGTGAAACTTGTTTGTGTAACACTTAGGCGAAAACTATATTTTGTTAGATCCACCTAGCCATGGCGACTCTTATCACCGGCTTAAAATTGCAATGCTCAATTGATAATCTTAACCACTCATGGTGGTTTAGATAACTTGACTACTCATGGCACTCATGACGGCTTAAATAACTTAACATAATTAGCCACATACCATTACGCCCCTTTATAAGTCGCCATCTTGAATATGCACTGTAATGCTTCTCTTCGGCTTAAATTTGAACCGGAAATTTTACTCTTTGCTAGGCTTCCTTCATAATGCCGCCCAAACAACCCACTTCATGCAATTGGGTCAAGTCCATTGTCACAGATAGTACGCTTGAGGACTTTGTGAAGACTGGCTATCTGCCAAAGAAGGAAGTCATGTTATATCGTGCTCCTGACCCCACAGAAGAAAAACCTCAGCCCAAAGAGGGGGAGGTCATCGTCTTCACTGACCATATGAACCGGGGGTTTTCACCACTCGACTCAAAATTCTTCAGAGACGTCCTGAACTTTTTTGACCTCCGTCCACAAGACATCGGACCCAACTCCGTGTCCAATATTTGCAACTTTCAAGTGTTCAGTGAGGTGTATCTTGGAGAAGAGCCCATCTTATTACTCTTTAGAGAGCTATTTTATTTGAACCGCCAGAACAAATGTGCCAATGGACCTTGCTTGGAGCTTGGCGGGGTCTCAATCCAACGACGGAGAGATGTCATTTTTCCTTATGCAAATCCACCAAGTCACCCCAAAGACTGAAATCAGACATGGTTCTATATCCAAGACACTTCTCCGGCTGATGAGAACCCTCTTCCCCGCTTTCGTGCTCTGTGTCTTGACTCCAATCATCTGCTTCCTGATAAGGTGACAGCCGCCGAACGCCAGACGCTCGCCCCCACCATGGCTCAAGTCAAGGCTCTTTTGGGGAATGGGCTAAATGGTATCGACTTGGTCCGGGTTTGGCTTGCCTGGCGGATCATTCCATTGAGCCGCCACTCAGGTTTGATGTGCACTTACACGGGCAAGAAGAATGACCCTCTGCGGCACAGCCCTGACGATTTACCTGACCTGGAAAACGAGCTATCGAGCCATGCTCTGCTTCAAGTCAGTTTGAATTTGAATGGTTCATCGTGCGTAGGTGTGATCTGAATTCTGAATGGTTCTTTTGGCAGGTACTGGCGGATGCTGGGAGCGCCAAGGCGGTGGCGTTTGACGATATCGACCTTAGTGCTTGCTGCTGACATGTGGAGGAGAAAGCCAAAGGAATCACCATCCCAACGGTCCGGCCTTAGTGCTTGCTGCTGACATTTTGCTGCTATTGTTCTGCTAGACATTCTGCTGTCATTTTGCTGCTAGTCAGGTCCTTGCTTGCTAGAGTCGGTCTATTTATCTGCATTGTGAAGTAACAACGGTTCTTTGGTCCATGTTAAGATGTCAAGAAACTGTTTGTTTGTTGAAACAACCATCAGTCACTCTCAGACACTGTTGATTGCTTTCTGTCGCTAGTATAGTTCAAGCTTCTTTGCCATGTATTTCATTAGGATGTGAACAATCTACTACACGCTCACAAAGCTATTGACTTAAACTTTTTGTTTCTTTGTTGTCAATGTTTGCGAAGCTATTTAAACGATGATGAAAAACTGAAATCATGAATACTCATATAGAAACTTGAACAACCATCTTGTTTAATTTGGTGATGTTCCTCCATCTAAGTGCTAATCTGCTGCATTGTTATTCAACTTTCATTGACAGTTTTAGTTTCACTGAAATCATGTTTTCTTTTCTATGCTTATGTCTGTGGACGAACACTACTAGCTCCAAAAGGACCGACATTACCATGAAGTACGCCATCAAGGTAATTCACCAATCCATCATCAACTATGCTTCGCTCTCCTTAGTTTTGCTCTTTGTTGTAAAGCACAAAGAAAATTGAAGCTATGTAGATTAATTGATCTGAAGAGGGTCAAAGAGGATGTGACAACATGTTTACTGCCTTATTATCTTCTGCTTGATCTGGCACTATTTATGTCCAAACCTGGGAGTATATTTTTTGCTTGTCGTCATCACCCATTTGATGGGCTATATAAGTGTATCTGTTGCCCGATTTGGTCCATCATATTTCCTGATGTACTTCTACATATATATGTTGGTTGTAATCTGCTTGAACGATCCAAGTACTTGATATTCCATTCTGTTCTTGTAGGTGATTGGAGCTTGTGTTGTTGGTAGAACTCCGTTGATGACTTCTTCCTATGTTGAAGAGCATGTTCCGTGGTATCCAAGAGTAGCTAGCTTTACACTGGCAGAGTGTTTTATTTGTCAATCGCAATATTTGTGATTGTGTGGAATATTGTATGGTTATCTAGGTGAAGTTTGAAGTTCCTGGGCATGCAATATTTGATGGTTAAACCTATTTCGGTTGTTGTGATGTGAACGAGTGTATAGAGTTCCATATGTTCTATTCCGTACAGAATGTATTATAATAAACCTATTTTGGTTATTATTTGAATATTTTCATATGCTTCTCTATACTTTCTGTTTGATATATACTGCTTATTAATAAGCTGTGAAAAAGCGATTTGGAACCACTGCCATGAAAAATCTGACAATTGGGACCCATTACTAGAGCTGGAAAAAAACTGGAAATTAAAAAAAAATGGACCACAAATGCCCTAGAAAATAAAAAGGCCAAATCTTGGGCCAGGCCCATGTAGCTAGAGAAAATTAACAGAAAATATACAATAAAAAGGTTGTATTAGTGGGCTTGGCCCATGTAAAACGTCGAATTGCACCAGGTTGATTCTTATCCACGTCAGCTTGCCACGTTGGATCCCTACGTGGCATGGGGAGGTTGCTAGTGACCAAAAATTTGGTCGAAGAACCAACGACCTCTTACATATCACAAAGAAGGTCATGAATTTCAGTTTACGACCGCCAGCTTTTGACCATCTATTTTTGGTCACAAAAAGGTCACAAATGAAAAACAATGACCTTTCAGTGACCAATAGTGATGGTCGCAACACTAGTGCAGAACCGGGCAATAGCACTGGTTCGTAAGGCCCTTTAGTGCCGGTTCCATAACCGGCACTAAAGTGTGGTCACTAAAGCCCCCCCCCCCTTTAGTACCGATTCAGCATGAACCGGTGCTAAAGGGCAACCACGTGGCCCGAGCCAGCTCCGGGGGCGTGGAGCCCTTTAGTACCGGTTGGTAAGACCAACCGGTACTATAAGGTTTGGGGGGTTTTAGTTTTATGATTTCTTTTTCATTTAATTTTGTGTTTCCATTTTAATTCTTTTTCGTTTGCTGGTATTTTATGATACTACACATTGTAAATGTTATGCATATATATATATATATATATATATATATATATATATATAAATAGAATTTCTAGTAGAACCAATCATCGAGTTCAACATGATTGTCATGATATTATAAGCGTTCGTATATAACACCACAAAAGCAAATCACTTAAGTTCAGAACGAAGAACACGAACATGAAAGGACAAGTACTAATTAAGAGCAGCATGAAGAACTAGTTAAATCACTCCTGCTAGCTACTCTCTCTCTGGTAAAATAGCATAGAACATGTATAGCTCTCCTTATTGATCATACTGGAGCATGCCGATGAACCTGTCTCCTAATCGTGGGCTGCGCTTCTCATTGCTGCCCCCTAGTACTTCTCTGCGATCATTAACAATTTTCCTCCAATCTTTCACTATTAAGCATTCATCGCTTCTAGAAATCCTGAATGCATTCATGTGCAATGCAGGATATCTTGGCCTTAAGCTAACAATTGACATCTGACCTTTAGTCTCGATCCCCTGAGGCACAACTGTCATCGGGAGTCCCTGTTGAAGAACATCGTATAGTACTTAATTAATATACTTAGCAATGAAAGTTTAGCAAAAAAATATGTATGCAAAATATGCACTGAGGACAAATAGTAAATATCTTACCATCATTCCTAGATAGATGTGACCGTAGTTCAATACCATCACTATTGGTCGCACGTTTTGAGTACTAACATTTCCAACTGCAGGAAAAAAAATTGTCTTGACAGTATGAAGATCCTCAAGCCATGAAACATAATGACTTATCTCCTCGCAGTTTAGTTCAGCTCCGGGACAGTAGAAGGTCCTGTCTACCAAGCGTCGGACATGTTTGGTTGAATGGAGATAAGCCGTCAATAGAAATTAGTTGTCAGTTATTTTTGAAATAAGCAATATCAAAGACAAAAATATATTTGAGAAGAACTCACATAATGGTAGAACTGGAGGCGTCTGCACATCGACCCATATGTCTCTACTACATTCAATATCATCTTCCGAACGAATATCAAAGGTGATAACCATACCAGGCTCAAATGCATAAGCCTTGCATAGTGCTTGCCAAGTTTTGCATTCAAAATAGATGTACGTGTGTGCATTGTATACTTTGACGTTGAAAATATAACCATCATACTCAGTTTTTCGGTAAGCTCTCTTTACCTCCATAGTTTCCATATCTTTGAAACCTATCTTATTCAAGACAAACATTCTTGCATGGCATGGGATGCGCTAGTAGAATAGTAAAAATTAAAAATTATAAGTCAGGCAAATGAAGCATATATAAGTCATGCTTAATTACGAAAACTGACTTGTCGTTGTGACTTACTGTATCGAATTCGAAAGTCTCATCCAGCTTGATGCTGAATCGCCTACCATCAACAAGGAAATTTTTGTCGCACTGGCCGCGCTCGTCTTCACAGTATGTGCACATACCGAAATTTTTTCCGTCGTCAGACGACATTTCGTATGTTCATATTAGGCGAAACATTAAACACTTACTAATTCAACTACTTCTATTAATTCAACTAAGCATTTACTAAAAATAAATTAGTTATATTAATTCAATTAGTTCAACTAAGCATTTACTAAAAATAAACTAGTTATATTAATTCAATTAGTTCAACTAAGCATTTACTAAAAATAAACTAGTTTTAATTCTTCATCTCTTTCTCAGACTTATCCCACTTAGGTGAAACATTAAACACTTATTACTATCTAACATTAATTAATATCTAGCCAATTCAAATATATATCTAACTATATTCATCTCTAACAATTGACATTACTATATATTTAACTTTTCTATCTAATTCATCTAACATTCGACATTAATCT
>NC_057810.1:81302706-81303300 GCF_018294505.1 Triticum aestivum
AACACTTACTAATTCAATTAATTCAGCTACTTCTATTAATTCAACTAAGCATTTACTAAAAATAAACTAGTTATATTAATTCAATTAGTTCAACTAAGCATTTACTAAAAATAAACTAGTTATATTAATTCAATTAGTTCAACTAAGCATTTACTAAAAATAAACTAGTTCTATATATTAATTCAACTAGTTCAACTAAGCATTTACTAAAAATAGACTAGTTCTATTAACTTTTCTATCTAATTCATCTAACATTCGACATTAATCTAACATTTATATAAACTCAAAATATATAAAAACATTAAATAAACAGAAAAACTCATTAACAAATAATATTTTAATTAGATAATCAAATCTTAGATACGACAATTTTCTTACTAAAAATAAACTAGTTATATTAATTATTCAATTAGTTCAAATCTCATATACCTAAATAAACTAGTTCGACAATTTTCTTACTAAAAATAAACTAGTTATATTAATTATTCAACTAGTTCAAATCTCACATACCTAGCTAATTAATATCTAATTAAATTTTCTAAAAAACAGAAAACAGAAAACAGAAAATAAGTAAAAAATGTGTGTGTGTGTGTG
>NC_057810.1:81303386-81313342 GCF_018294505.1 Triticum aestivum
GCCTTTAGTACCGGTTGGAGCCACCAACCGGTACTAAAGGCCAACTTTGGCCAGGCCAAGAGGCGGGAAGAGCAGGCCTTTAGTACCGGTTGGTGGCTCCAACCGGTACTAAAGGATCTTTAGTACCGGTTGGAGCCACCAACCGGTACTAAAGGCCTCGCGCTGCCACCCCAAAGTTTAGTCCCACCTCGCCGGGCGAAGGGCAGCCGCACTGGTTTATAAACCCAGTCGCGGCTACCTTTTTGAACTCCTCTATATAGCTGGCTTGTGGGCCTAAATTCTGCGCGCTGCCCTGTGAGTCTGTTGGGCCTTTAAGGCCTGTAATTGCACGCCCGTGGCCTAGCAGGCCCACAGGGCAGCGCCCCAATTTTTTTTGTAGTTTTTCATTTTCTGCTTTATTTTCTTCTATTTATTTCTGCGTAATTTTTTGTATAGTTTTTTCTTTCCTGTTATATTTATTTTCTTCTATTTATTTATGAGTAGTTTTTCATCTAGTTTGCCAAAATTCAACATTTTCAGAGTTCATTTTGTAGTGATTTTCAATTTCATGGTCATTTTATATAGTTTTTTTCTTTTTAGCTATAGTTTTTTTTCTGCTATTTTTTCTTTTCTGCAAAACTTGATGGTCAAAGTCTGGAGTTATAACCAAAGTTAAAAAAAAGAAATGCCGACGTGCAATTAGTTTTTGCCATAACAGAAGAAGTCCGGAGTTGTAATAAGTTATTAAAAATAAAAAAGAGGTGCAATGCTCGTTAATTTGCTTCAAGCCTTTCGGAATAGTGTAAACTGCACTGCGCATAGCTCCGTGCAGTCTACCATATTCCTGAAGGCTTGAAGCTAAGCAACGTGAGCATTGAGCCTCTTCTTCATCATCTCTGCACTCAGGGCTTATAAATCGCTCCTAGTCCCTCTCTCTTCGCGAGGTGGGACTAAAAAACAGCTTACTAAGAAACTGTAGTACTGGTTCATCCATGAACCGGTACTAAAGGTGCTCGTGGGGCCCCAGCCTTACCTGACACAACCTCATTAGTACCAGTTCGTGGCACGAACCGGTGCTAAAGGTTCGCCACAAACCGGTACTAAACAGCTCCTCCCGCCTAGCAGTTGGTGCATACTGAACGCAAAAAATATAAGAGCATTTAGATCATGATCTTATATTTCTTTACAGTATAAATTGTCAATATGATCTTATAACATCAAAAATACTTTGATCATCAATGATCTTTGTGTGTACAATCTGAATTGTCAATATGAGTCATCAACGATTTATAAACCGATGAAGACTCATATTGCGGCCACAAATTCTACACATAGAGTTCAATGAAGACCAAGTGCTTGTGATAGTTTGAGAAATAACATATTTAAGGTGGTAAAAGGCTTGTTAGGGGAGCAAGGTGGGACTAAAAACAGCTTGCCATAACCTCATTAGTACCGGTTCGTGGTACGAACCGGCAGTAAATGGCGATGGTGGGGCCATAGCCTGACCGCAGGCTAACACAGCCTCTTTAATACCGGTTCGTGGCATGAACCGGTACTAAAGGTTCGCCACGAACCGGTGCTATTGATCGCCGCCACGAACCGGCACTAATGTACACATTAGTGCCGGCTAAAATTCAAACTGGCACTATTGTGCTTCACATTTGACCCTTTTTCTACTAGTGCAAGTTGACATATTTCTTGTAGTGAAGAGACTTGCAAAGATATCAAATCATGCATATAAGAATTCAGAGAATAACCAAATAATATTCATAGATAATCTTGTTCATAAATCCACAATTCATCGGATCTCGGCAAATACACCGCAAAAGAGTATTACATCGAATAGATCTCCAAGAACATTGAGGAGAACTTTGTATTGAGAATTAAAGAGAGAGAAGAAGCCATCTAGCTAATAACTATGGACATGAAGGTCTATGGTAAACTACTCATGCTTCATCGGAGAGGTAATGGTGTTGATGTAGAAGCCCTTCATGATCGAATCCCTCTCCGGCAAATCGCCGGAAAAGGCCCCAAGATGGGATCTCACGGGTACAGAAGATTGTGGCGGTGGAAAAGTGGTTTCGTGGCTCCCCCTGATGGTTTTAGGGTATAGGAGTATATATAGGCGAAGGAACTAGGTCAGAGGAGCTACGAGGGTGGGGGACCATCTACCCCCCCTGGGCGCGCCCTCCTGCCTCGTTGTCGCCTCGTTGCCTCTCCGACTTCATCTCCAAGTCTTCTATTTTCCTTTCGGTCCAAGAAATATCATCATGAAGGTTTCATTCCATTTGGACTCCGCTTGGTATTTCTTTTCTGAAAACTCTAAAATAGGCAAAAAAAAACATAAACTGGCACTACGCCCTCGGTTAATAGGTTAGTCCAAAAATAATATAAAATAATTTATTAAAGCCCATTAAACATACAAAACAGATAATATAATAGCATGGAACAATAAAAAAATTATAGATACGATTGGAGACGTATCAAAGCCCTTGTGGTGTTGCAAACCCAACACAGTATTCTTGTAAGAGTTGCTGAATTTCAGTCGGTTGGGGTGCTGATCCTTTCTGAGATTGTTTGTGTTTGTCGCAACATTACAAAGGTACACCAGGTGGTCCACTTATCCTTGAACGCACATGAAGTGTAATTCCTCGGAAGAAATGGTGGGACAGGTGATGTCAGTGAATACATGTCCTTGCAACTGAATCAGATCATCCCCAGACTTGATAGTCACTGTTTTGTGGATCCAGTCAATATTGGGGTTCAGCTCTTCCAACCCATCCATGCCAACAATAATGTCAAACCCTCCCAGTGGTAAAACTTTGAAAGAGAAGTGGAAAATTGATGATCTTATACTATCCAGGGGCAGTTGGGCACTTCCAGTTCACAACGGAGTTTAGCACCATTTGCCACTTTCACCCGAGCTGGCCTAGGCAGCGCCTGCATCCCTTGTAATTGAAGAATACAACGGCAATTGATAAAAGAAGCTGAACTACCAGAATCAACAAGCACCTCCACATTTTGTCCGTGAAGAACTGCAGTAAATTGTAGCAGTTTCAAAGAATCATTGCCATTGAACGCCTGCAAAGACACTGCATACACGTTTCTTCAGTTTCAGTTTGTTCAGTGCTCGGGCCCTCCCCTTCCAATTGTGCGATCCCCATGAAATCCATAAATTCTTTTTTTTTTGAGAAACTCGAGTACACAAATACTCAAGTAGAGGCCGGACACTCAGCCTGCATTAGATTCATCAGTCTGTTCGGGACCCTGGCGATGAGCTGGAAATCACCCTTTTGTCTTGCCTCTACAGCTAATTCATGGGCCAGTGCATTGCCCTTCCTTCCAACGTGAGCGACCTTGAAGGAAGTGAACTTCGCCAAGATCTCCATGATATCACGTATCACACCATAGCAAGGGGATAGGTTCTGCGTGTCCTTTTTCAGCTCGTTTACTAGCGCCATACAGTCCATCTCTAACAGAACTGTTCCACTGTATGATTCTGCCAAGGCTCGCAGCCCAAACAAAACGGCTCTAGCTTCTGCTTCCTCCACACTTGCCACAATGCCAGTCTGCTTTCCACTTGATACAACCACCAGTCCTCTATAGTCCCTCGCAACTGCACCTCCCCAGCAGTGGCCACTGTCCGGTAGAAAGCTTGTGTCAGAGTTCAACTTAACTGAATTTCGATCAGGAGCAGACCACTTCATGGTTTCCTGAACGGCACTTTGCGCTTCAGGGTTGGCACCTGGCCATTTCTTCTTCCCAGAATTTGAGGAGGGATACGAGATGGATGTAGCTAGCTGCAATTCTTCGTCGTACTTCAGGAGAAATTGTACAGATTGACTAATTGACTCGTTTCCTTTCCCATGGACACAGTCATCACGAAGATGCCAACCTCTCCACAAAAGCATCAACACCCTCGCCCTCACGGCCTCAGTCGTTGTGCCCAATAGCATTTGCAGCCAGTCCGGGGCGGTGTACCTGAATGATTCCTCAGGAGGGAGTTCCCATTCTTTTCTCATTTCATGTCTGAGAGCTCTACTTTTTGTGCAGGTTACCACCGCATGGAATTCATCTTCCTCGCCACACCTGCATATGCTGCATGTGGCATCCAGTTCTAAAGTCCTCCATTTATTCTTCTTCGTGGCCAGCGTGTTGGTAGCTACTCGCCATCCAAAAATTCTCACTTTTGGTGGAACATTCGATTTCCAGATGAGGTCCCAGATGCTCCTATCATCATGTTCCCTTGACGAGCGTGACGGGGACTGACGGGACTGCCCATGAATTGCAGCGGCCAGCTTATACGCACTTCTTACTGTGAAGACCCCATTTCTTTCATAGTGCCAAGCGATCCGATCTTCAGCATTTGACCTCGGGCACATGCATCTGAATTGTTGTCAGGCAAGTGTGGTCGCGACCCCACCGCTCCCCACACTTGAAGCACAAACCAAGAGCCCTTCTCTATGCACCGAGAGTGTTCATCGGATTGGTTTCTGCAGGTGCTTGACGTGGCTGTTCCACCGGCGCCGCGCGAGCCGCGTCGACACCGCGGCGATCAACCGCGGTTGGAGTTGCAGGGGGCCGAGGTTGATGGATTGGAACCGCCTGAAGAGGAAGGCATGGTGCAGGGCGGTACACCGAAGTCGAGGGACGGAAGTCCTCTGCTCTAACCCCATCATGCACCTCCTCCTGGACCAGGGCGAGAGCACATGCTATATCCAAATCAGCCGGGCGTTGGACCATGATCGCCGCTCGCAAATCCGCCCGGAGTCCACCGATAAAGCGTGTCAAAAAATAAAAAGGATGAATTTCATCAGAATATGATAATAATTGGTTTATCAAATGCTCAAATCTCTCAATGTAATCCTGGACTGCGCTAGATTGCTTAATGGCAAAAAATTGTCTAATCAAGAGCTGGTTCGATCCCGACCGAAACGGGTGGAGAGCAAATTGCATAACCCCTCCCAATTCAGGTTCATGACATTTTTCCTAACGGACTGTAACCACACTGCTGTAGTAGGGGAAAAATTCAGAGTGGCCATCTGGACCCAGACAGACTCATGAATCGAGTAGATGGCGAAATACTGTTCACAGAGGTCCTTCCAGAGAAGGGTTCTCACCATCGAACACCGGAAACGGCATTGATGGTGGACTAGGAGCATGGAAAGCAAAGAACGGAGCAAAATTCCCCGGGTCACTAGCAGGTGCCGGGGTTTGGGGATTGACCGTACCGTTGGCCGAAGGGGTCGGCGGGCTGACAAGCACCCCATCGACCGCCATCCGTGGAGGTGAGGCAGTGTCGCGGCCATCGGCCCGAGGAGATGTGCGTGCCGGAGATCCGTCTGAAGACAAATTGCTCTTCTGCGCTGACAGATCGAGGTGATCTGTCGCTGACGCCTCCCCCGCGTCGGTGCCCTTGTTGCTCGCGTGTTGCTTCTTGAGCCGGCGGACCGCCTACTGCAGATCAGCCATCTGGGAGTCGATCGCGGGCCTCCAGGATGCGAACTCGGCGGCGACCGTCGACTTGATATCCACTCTCCATTCCGCTCGGAGCTCCGTGAAGAAATCCTTGAGGTCGCCCTTGGTAATGGGCTCCATATCCCGATACATCCTGTCAGCTCGCTGCTTCCGCGTCTCGATGATGGACGCCGCCAGGACGGAAGCGAAATCGGGCCCTGGCTCTGTGTACCAATGTTAGCACTGCTCTACTGTCTAAGATTCATATGAGGTTCAGAGTACAGAATTCTCTCCTTAGTTCCTTACAAGCACAATAGTGCCAATTTTCAGGAAGGGAAAGTGGAAGTGGAGGGAACTAGGGTTCTAAGTGGTAGGTAGCTACCGCCGCCGTGTCGTGCCAGCCTGATCGATCTTCGATGCCCTCTGATCCTCTCCCAGGCCACTTATACTTCGCTAGTAGAGTTCACCCACTCATCCCAAGTGATACGCTGGTTGGGCTTCATGATCCTCTTTGTCGGTCCTTGGGCCGTCTCCTTGCCTGACTCGTTGACTTGCTGGGCTGGTGCTGCAGGGATGTTAGGGGTGCTAACATGTTCCCGGGAAGCTCTTACAAAATGTTCACACCATGCTCCGCGGTGAATCGACGCAGTGTACGGACAGTCAAGCTCCTTCCAAGAAGCCGCCCTCAAAGCCCCTAGTCTGTCGGCCCTGGTTACCTCGTTCTCCATTGGGCGACAAAGTGACTATTCCTAAAAGAGTATATGCTCACTAATGTAAAAATAGCAGAAATATGCACTCAGACTAATAGCTGATTGGAACAGAGAAGTTACATAAAATTATTCTTAAGCTTGCTTCATGCCATATCAATAAAAAAAAATACCCATACTACATTCAGCTATAAAAGTGATCATGACTATGCACATTTTAATTAAATTTAGCAAGAAAATATTAAATAAACTCAACTTATTAATTTTCTCTGGCACAAATGAAATTGCCTCTTGCAGTAAGACTCTTTTAAAAGGAAACAACAAATTTTGTAAATATCAAACCAAGTCGTTAGTATAGATTCTAAATCGGTGATAACAATAGAGCTCTTTTACCACTAGTAGAAAAAGAGGCTTCCGTCCAGCCTCATTAGTCGCGAAACTGTAGGAACCGCGACTAATGAAGTCTTCAGTCGCGGTTCGGCAGATGAACCGCGACCAAATGCCTGGGCCCAGGGCGCTCGCGGGCTTTAGTCGCGGTTGGCCAGGCCAACCGCGACTAAAGGTGCCCAAAGGCCTTTAGTCGCGGTTGTCCTGGCAAACCGCGACTAAAGCTCGCGGGCTCTAGTCGCGGTTTGCCAGGCCAACCGCGACTAATGGTGCGCAAAGGCCTTTAGTCGCGGTTGGCCAGACCAACCGCAACTAAAGCCCCTCCCCTATATATACCCATCCGGCAGCCAACACTTAGCCATTTGGAGCCATTCTCTTCACAAGTGGGTGTAGGTTTGTTTTTGGTTCCTCTTATGCACATAAGGTGTTTGATGAAATGCCCCAAGAGCATGAAACAAACATGACATGAAGTGTTGGAGCCACACTCCTCGATCGCGGTTAGCAACTTGATGAACCTTTGATGTGTCATTGATAAAATATGCATGTGTGCAGTTCATTGTTTAATTTATATTATTTGTAGCTAGTTAGTTTAACAAATGCATGATGGTTAATTATATATTTTATATTATAATAATGCAGATGAATCGGCAATGGATGTACGGTAACCGACTCTCCGGCGAGTTCACTACGGGTTTGAAAGATTTCCTCGTAGTGGCTAATGCGAACAAGCAGGGGGGTTTTGTTATCTGTCCATGTGTTATCTGTAAGAATCAGAAGGTTGTCTGCCCTCTAGGTTTAGAGGTTCTGAAGATACATGCATGCATCAACGACTGCATCCTCTACCGCGGTGAATACGAGAATTTGAATGAATGCCCGGTATGCACTGCATTGCGTTATAAGATCAGAGGCGATGACCCTGGTGACGATGTTGAGGGCCAGAAACCCAGGAAGAGGGTTCCCGCCAAGGTGATGTGGTATGCTCCTATAATACCACGGTTGAAACGTCTGTTCAGGAACAAAGAGCATGCCAAGTTGTTGCGATGGCACAAAGAGGACCGTAAGTCGGACGGGGAGTTGAGACACACCGCAGATGGAACGCAATGGAGAAAGATCGACAGATGGTTCAAAGATTTTGCAGCTGACGCAAGGAACATAAGATTTGCTCTAAGTACGGATGGCATGAATCCTTTTGGCGAGCAGAGCTCCAGCCATAGCACCTGGCCCGTGACTCTATGCATCTACAACCTTCCTCCTTGGTTGTGCATGAAGCGGAAGTTCATTATGATGCCAGTGCTCATCGAAGGTCCGAAGCAACCCGTGTCCGTGTGTACCTAAGGCCATTAGTTGATGAACTTTTACAGCTGTGGGGTGGTGTCCGTGTGTGGGATGAGCACAAACAAGAGGAATTTGACCTACGAGCGTTGCTTTTCGTAACCATCAACGATTGGCCTGCTCTTAGTAACCTTTCAGGACTGTCAAATAAGGGATACAATGCATGCACGCACTGCTTACATGAGACTGAAAGTGTACATTTGCCAAATTGTAAGAAGAACGTGTACCTTGGGCATCGTCGATTTCTTCCGAAAATTCATCCAGTAAGAAAGAAAGGCAAGCATTACAACGGCAAGGCAGATCACCGGCCGAAGCCTGCGGAACGCACTGGTGCTGAGGTATTTGATATGGTCAAGGATTTGAAAGTCATCTTTGGAAAGGGTCCTGGCGGACAATCAGTTCCGAAGGGAGCTGACGGGCACGCAGCCATGTGGAAGAAGAAATCTATATTCTGGGAGCTAGAATATTGGAAAGTCCTAGATGTCCGCTCTGCAATCGACGTGATGCACGTTACGAAGAATATTTGCGTGAACCTCCTAAGCTTCTTGGGCGTGTATGGGAAGACAAATGATACAAAGGAAGCACGGCAGGACCAGCAACGTTTGAAAGACAAATGATACAAGAATATTTTATGCTCGGACAACCCGGGGAAGCCTGAATCCTGGATTAGGAAGGCCCACATGGAGACTTTCGGCAGTTGGTTGAGAAAACATTTAATGAATGACAATGATGTTGTAGATCAGCTGTACATGTTGGCCAAGACACCATCTTCGACTATAACGACTTTCCAAGGGTACGAGATAAATGGGAATACATTTTACACGATCGCCCAAGATAAAAAGAGCACCAACCAAAATAGTGGTGTCCGCTTTGATGCAGCAACCGAGAATGGGCAAAAGGTCACATATTATGGTTACATAGAGGAGATATGGGAACTTGACTATGGACCCTCCTTTAAGGTCCCTTTGTTCCGGTGCAAATGGTTCAAGCTAACAGGAGGTGGGGTAAAGGTGGACCAGCAATACGGAATGACAATGGTGGATTTCAACAATCTTGGTTACCTTGACGAACCATTCGTCCTAGCGAAAGATGTCGCTCAGGTTTTCTATGTGAAGGACATGAGTAGCAAACCAAGGAAACGGAAAGATAAGAAAACGATCAGTACATCATGCGATGATCCAAAGCGCCACATTGTTCTTTCAGGGAAAAGAAACATCGTGGGAGTGGAGGACAAGACAGACATGTCAGAAGATTATAATATGTTTGCTGAAATTCCGCCCTTCAAAGTGAACACCGACCCAAGCATTAAGTTAAATGATGAGGATGCTCCATGGATACGGCACAATCGTAAGCAAGCAGGGACACAAGGGAAGAAATGATGTGTAATAATTTATTGTATCAAACCTTTTGTCAAACCTTCAAGGGGTTTTAAAATGAATTAGTTTTATTTTTCTGATTTTTTTGATATATAATTGTATTTTTAAGATTTTAAAATGAATTAGTTTTATTTTTCTGATTTTAAAAGGAAAAAGGAAGAAGCAGAAAGAAGGAAAAAGGAAGAAAAAACAGAAGAAAAAAACAGAAGAAAAAAGGAAAAACAGAAGAAAAAAACAAACAGAAGAAAAACATAAAAAAAACAGAAGAAAAAAACAGAAGAAAAAACAGAAGAAAAAAGAAAAAAGAAAAAAGGAAAAAAGGAAAAAAAAATGCCACCTACTGGGCCACCACGGCCTGAATACGACTAGAAACCCATTAAAGGGCCAGGATTCAGGCCCGCAGAAGGCCCAGTAGGCCCACATGCACATAGTGACAGAATAGGCCCGTAAGCCTGCATTTGAGAGGAGCTCGGAGTGGTGAGCGCAGCCGCGCTTATAAACCACTGTCGAAGCCTCTCGGCTAGCGAGGTGGGACTAAACATCCCACCGCACCGCGCCAGTTCTAGCACAGACCTTTAGTCGCGGTTGGGGAGGAGGGCCGCGACTAAAGGTACCCTTTAGTCGCGGTCCGCCTCTCCAACCGCGACTAAAGGGTCTTTCTGCGCGGGAACGGAGGCGGCGCCAAAACCCTTTAGTCGCGGTTGGGGAGGCGGACCGC
>NC_057810.1:81315082-81332452 GCF_018294505.1 Triticum aestivum
AGAAATGAAAATAAAAAAAAGAAAAAGAAAAAGAAAATAAACAAAGGAGAACATTTTTTAAAAAGAAAAAGAAAAAGAACAATAAACAAAAAAAGAAAAGAAAAACGAAACAGAAAAAGAAAGGAAAAGAAATGAAAATAAAAAAAGAAAAAGAAAAAGAAAATAAACAAAGGAGAACATTTTTTAAAAAGAAAAAGAAAAAGAACTGGCTCCCCTCTCCGTGACGCCGTCGTCTGCCGCCCCGTCTCGCGCTCTACCGCGACACCCTCTCCCACCCCTTCCTCGCCCCCGGCTTTTGCCACCGCCCTTTCGCCACCGCCACCGCCACCGTCCCCCTTCTTCACTTAATTAATTTGTTTTTACTACATGTTTTCAGGACTGACATAATGGCGGACGATAGAGCTGACCCGATTATGGACAACTATGATCCGGACGGTGAAGCACATATGTTCGGCATCATAAACGGCGATATTCAATATGTGCCGACCGGAGAAGAAGAAGATGATATCTCTTCTTATCTGAACCTTGACGGTCAAGATGAAGGGCGCCGTCAGCAAGATGATGCCGAACAAACGTCGATAAACGACGATCTTCAAATGGAAGTGGCAACCACCTCCGGCGCCGAGGTATATATATACATTGAGCCTCTGGTGATACAAACTAACTGATTTGAATAAATATGTGTGTACTAACGCGCGCGACTCTTTCTTATTTTAGCCCTCGGCCGGATCGTCGAAACAATCGAGTACGTCGTCAAAGCGTGGCGCAACCAAGACGATGAAACAAGGAGAAACATGCACCATCGAGGTTGTCGACAGTGCAACCGGCAGGCCGCTGGAGCCCCGCAAGAACGCCACCAAGTTTGTCAGCCAATGCGGAGCCATTGTTAGAGACAACGTCTCGATCACCGTCCAGGAGTGGAATGAGCCAAAGAAGGCACGAATTGATGGTTTCACTTTTGTCGATAAGAGAACAAAAAAAGATTGCTTCAAGAAGCTTATGGAACATTTCGTTCTACCTCCGGAATACAACAAATTCGATGAGGAGGGTAACAAGATCGAGGAAAACAAGGAGAGGAGGAGGCTAGTCAAACAGTTCGCTCTTCATAAGATGGCCGACGCATTCCGGAAATTCAAGCAAAATCTAGCCCACGACTTTGTCAAGCAGAACAAGACTCCGGATTTCAAAGGACAATATGAGAAACTGAAAGATGATTGGCCAGAATTTGTGAAGCAAAAGAAATCGGAGCAGTTCATTCAAATATCGAAAAAAATAAGGAAAATGCGGCTAAGAAGGAGTACAATCATGTTATGGGGCCAGGAGGGTATCGCCTTTGGGAGCCTAGGTGGGAGAAGATGGAGAACGAGCTGAGGGCGCGAGGAATCCGTCCAGGTACGGAGGGATGGGACCCAAGGGCCAAAAGCTGGTGGTACGGGCATGGGGGAACGCTGAACCCGGAGACAGGGGAGTGTGTTTACCGGGGCAAATTAATTAAACCCACCCAAGCCCTTATTAACGCAATGAGGGATGCTCAACAGGGGAAGATCAAGTTCAACAGAGAGAACGACGCGCTGACAAAAGCCCTCGGGAATCCTGAACACGGAGGACGTGTACGAGGCATGGGGCACATTCGGTGGAAAATAGGGTTCCCCCAGAACGATGACCCGTACGGTTACAGAAGCCGTAAGAGAAAGATGGATCAGGAAGCAGATGTTGTGGCGCGGTTGGCATCGGAAATGGAGGTGATGAAGAAAACCATGAGTGTACTAGTAGCCGAAAGAGATGCAGCTCGGGTGCAGCATGAAGATCATCCAGCGGATCTCGGAAGCCAGCAGCGGAGAAGCAGCGTGGCTTCCACGGAGGCCCCACCGGAGCCTCTGGTGGTCCAAATTACTGCACCGGAGCCTCTGGTGGTCGAAATTACTTCATCGGAGCCTCCTCGCTACCCCGTGGACGATATAAAGGAGATGAAAGAATGTCATCTGTATTATCCTATCGGGAACATGTCCATGAAGGTAGCCATCGGCAGTGCTTTACCATGTTTACCTGGAGCACTCCACCAGAACAACCCCATTCAAGATGGCTATGCTCGTGTCACGGTGGAGGACATAGTCCAAGGGTTTGAGGACCTGGAGATTGACATTGCTACACCTGAAGGGGAGAAAAGACTTGGAGATGTCAAGCGCCATTTCATTCTATGGCAAAAGAAGTTTATCAAGTTTCCAGGCGAGGCGCCAAGGACAACAAGTCCACCACCCTACGGTGGTGGTGGTGGCGGTGGCGGTGGTGGTGGTGGTGGTGGTGGTGGCGGTTCACCTACACCTCCGTCACGTCAGCCGACGCCGCCCCCCAGTCCACAACGTCCGGCGGGTGATCAGCCGCCGCCCCCCAGTCCTCGTCCGGCGGGTGATCAGACGCCGCCCCCCAATCCACCTCCGGCAAAGAAGCAGAAGCAGTCCTGGATTATTAACCCGGACCCTTATGTACCTAAGACCACAAAGGTACCGGAGCCATCACTGAAGCCTCTCCCCACAAGGCCTTGGGAACGTAGTGCCGAGGAAGTCGACGCGGCCGCGGCTGCTGATTTGGAGAAATGGAAGGCGGACTGCAAGAAGAAAACAGAGCCCGAGCCCAAGCCAGTATTTTCTGATGAGCAAAAGAAGTGGGCTAAGTCATTTTTGAGCACACCGTCCCAAGCCGCGAAGAATCTGCCTAACGAGTATGCACGTGAACTTCGCAGGCAGGCACTCATGTTCAAGGAGAACAAAGAGCGGGAGAAGGCCGAAAGTAAAAAAAGCGGGAAACAAGTTGCCCAACTCGGGAAACAAAGTAAACAATCGATTGCCCCGCTTATAGTGGAAGCCTTCTGTCCGGATGACCCCGAGATCATACAAGCTGCGGCAGCACAGGGATTGACTGTAACGAGTGCCAGAGAACAAGCGGCCAACTTAGGTATTACTCTTCGTGAACTGTTAGGCCTTGATGAGGCGCCAGTGAAGGAGGTAGTAATTACATATGTCAAGAATGGGCCTCTCGTCGAGCCTGCGGAGGAAAAGGATCTACCTCCACAAATGAAAGGTCTGCTGAAATGGTACAAGGGTTACATAAAAAATAAAAACGCCAAAGAATATATTTATGCGGAAGTTAGACATGAGCATCACTTCAAACATTACTATGTACAAATTGAACTGAGTGAATTGTTCCAGCTTTTCAATCTGCGCGAGCTCGATAAATCTATCATCAGTTGCTACGTTCTGTAAGTGATTTATTAATTTCTATCCCATCTCGTTCATATTGCCTGCACTATATATATGTCCTAACTATATTGTTGTGTCCGCTATTATACATGCAGAATGAAGATTAAGGAATGCAGAGTAAGGAACATCCATGATGTTGGGTTCATTGACCCACACATCGTTAATGGACATGTGTTGGAGCGTTACCCCGCCGACGTGGAGGCAGACCTGTGGCAGTTTCTTACAAAGCAGGAACTCAAAAGTGATATTCTATTTCCTTACCATTTTGAGTGAGTGTTTCTGTCTTGAGCACATTCTCTTTTGTTTACTCCATGCATGGTATGTGGCCGGCTAATCGATGAGTTATGCATGACGTACTGTGCATGTATCGTGTCCGCAGGTTCCACTGGATTCTGCTAGTAATTAAAGTTAACACCTCAGAATGTCTCGTCCACGACTCTGTGAATATGGATCCAAAGCTATGGGGCGGCATGAGAAGAATGCCGCAGAAGTAATTATTTTCATTCATTTGCGCTCTATATCGATCGGCCTATTTCATTCATTTCCTAATATCAAGTAACTAATTAATAACTCTCTTGTTCATTTAATTTTCTTTGCCTCGTAGGGTTTGGAGACGGTTCGTAGATACAAAGGTCGGTGAATTCAAAAAAGAGCTAGAATTCAAAATGTTAAAGGCTAAGAATGCTGGGGATATTCAGCCACCGGAGACCAATCTATGTGGATACTATGTCTGTGAGATGATCCGGAGATACACCTCTGAGCGGGTTCCGAGTGATACCAATGCTAAGAGGAATAACCTCCGGTGGATGCTTAGTCCAGAAGCTCGCTTCCGACCACTTCAAGAGGAACTAGCTGGATGGTTCAGCAGGGAAGTCCTCCATCCTAAAGGAGAACACTATTACGAGGACGTAGAACTTTATATGCATTAAATCATGTATGGAAACTTGTTCAAAATTGTATATGGTCATCCGATGATATTGAATATATATTGTATATTCCTCTTGAATTCTTTTCGGTTCTAATTTCAAATTTATTTGAAATTGTACATTCATATGCATGTATGTAGTACCGTAGAATATATGAAACTCCTTCAAAATTAAAATAAAGCACAAAAGAAATAAAACAATACAAATTAAACAGAAAACAGGTTTAAGGGGGGAGGTTTAGGGGGGGGCTAAAACCCTAAACCTGCGGCGGCCTTTAGTCGTGGTTGGCCAGAAGAACCGCGACTAAAGGTCCTCCGCCCCGACGGCCACCTGGCGCCCACGTGGACGGGCCTTTAGTCGCGGTTCTTAAGCAACCGCGACTAAAGGGGGGGGCCTTTAGTCGCGCCCGGTCGGTCGCGGTTGCGCAACCGCGACTAATGGCAGTTGCGAACCGCGACCAAAGGCCTTTTTTCCACCAGTGTACGGAGGCTTCAAGTGAATATGGACTTTTCATTTCTGTTAATCTCAAGGGTCAAATTAATTGGAATTTCCATGCAATTGAGGTGGGGTACCCCCTACAGAATAAAGTTTGTCGTTGTGATGTGGGCGTGTAGGGTTTCAAGAAAGCGAGGACTAGTCTGTGAAGTTCGCCTTGCCTTCCTCCAGAGTGTGGTAGATCAGCAACCTGCTAATTAGCAGTTAAACCCTTGGTGATTAAGAGATGGCAAGCACACTCGCAGCCTTGAGGACCGCAGGTTTTCGGCGGCACGATGAAGGCACGGCAGAGTCAATTGTGGGAGGGAGATAACTAGATGAGGAGAGCAAGCGGCACACGGCGATTTGTGAGAGATGATGAGGCTGGTTGTAATGGGTAGTATTATAAGTTAGTATTATGCATATGATACTAGTGTATGATACTACCTCCCTAGTGCATAGTATCATATGGTAGTATCATAGATGACTTTATTTATTGCCATGCATGACACATACTAGTGTAGCATTTATTATGATACGGTATCATGATATGATACTCAACCCTCTCTTACTTCATTTAATTCTATGCCACCTCATCAAAGTTGCCTAGTTGGCATGCATGATACTAGCTATGATACTCCCATTACAACCAGCCTGAGGCATCACATTCTCGATGCCAACTACGATAAGGTTCAATTAATGAAACGGTAGACGGCAGTTCGCCTTCACTACTTAACTCCATCAGGATTAGGATTTGTTTTTCTGTTTTTGATGGATTAAAATTTGATAATTAGTTTAGATCACAAAGTCAATAGAATCATAGAAGACTGAACTTCTATAAGGAGTCCTTGGTACCATAAACGCTCTCTAACAACATGGAATGAAATAAATATACTAGCTATTAAGCTTAAGAATGTGCCAATTTAGCTACCTACTGTACATTTCATATGATTTAAGCTAGTTTCTCGTTCATGTAATTGTCTTTAGTTTCTATAAGTTGTAAATATATCCACTGCATCTATGCGCTAATATTACCATTATAAAATTCTCAGATATATCAATAGAATAGATAGGCAAAAATATTATTTTGTTTAGTTGTTATATAAAAATTGGAAAAATTTTATTCATTGCTTTATTATAGGATGCCCATATAGTAAACAGATAAAGAGTGTGCCACCTCTGACTCGACTGGTAATAGTATGAGAATATAAAGAACGGCTTGCAACATTTTATTTTATTTTATTGACAAAAGAGAAACACCCACGGGCTTAAATTATGGGAACTCAAAATCACAATTCATAAGTTACAGTGTTACACCTCGCTATAGAAGCAAAACTGGCTAGCTACCATGTTCTTTCAGATTATAACCATCAAATAGAACGCCAGCCCAACACACAAATATAAAAAAAAAGTGAAACAACACCAATAAATATTCAAGAGACCATCAAGCAGAAAGAAACACTGAAGAAAAACTGGTCTTGCCGCTCGCACCATGGATAAGGGGGTGTGCGCCCTGTACCATTAAGCCTATATTGGGCGCTGAGGGCGCTGTATAGGATTTAGGCATAAAACATATCGCGGCCTATCTAGTTTCCTCACCTTCCTCAGAATAAAAAAATATTTAGTTTCTCACTCGTTTCTTCGGTGCCACTAAAAAAACTAGTTTCTTCAGTTTTCCTATTTATTTATTATTTATTAACATTTTTCTTTGTTCTTCTTGGTTTCACAGGTTTCACAGTTGTTCTTTCATTGTTCTTTTACTCTTTCTCGGAGTTCACTGTTTTTTACTTTTTTTCTTTTTTTTCTTTGTTTTTCTTCAGTTTTGTTTGTTTCTTTCTCATCTTTCATTGGTTCTTTTTGTTTCTTTACCAGTTTTTCACAGTCTTAATTCTTCTCACCGGTTTCTTTATTTTTCATTTTCTACGTTTTCTTTTTAACTTTTTGTATTTCTTGGGTTTGTTTGTTTTTCGTACTTTTTTTATTTTTATCGGTTTCTTTGTAGATTTTCATTGTTTTCCATTTTTCAAACATGTTTCTTTGTTTTTATTTTTTCTAGCGTCCTTTGTTTTTTTTGTCTTTGGTTTTTATTTTGCTTTTCATTCTACATTTTTCGTATGCATAAATAATATTTTATAATACACAATTAGAAAATTGTAAATAGAAATTTAAGATTATTTTAGTACACGGTCAACATTTTTTTATGCATATTTTTCAACTGCTTGATTAACATTTTAAAAATAAGTTTAATATTTTTAATACATGGTAATATTTTTATATGCACATTTTAACTTTTTTAATATAAGAACATCAATTCTTAATACATGATCAACATTTTTTCTATACAAATTTAATATTTCACAAATGGTTGATTAAACTTTTTAAATACAGGATTAACATTTTTTAGTAGATGGTTGATATTTTTTCTATACACGTTTAACATTTATCAAATGCTTGATTCATAATTTTTTTAATACACGTTCAACATTTTTTTTCTAAATAAATTTAATATTTTCAAATGCTTGATTAAGATTTTTTAAATACATGATTAGCTTATTTACACACATTGTTTATTTATTTTTCGTATACACGAGAAACATTTTCTATAAACACATTTAACATTTTTCAAACATTTGGTTAACAAATTTTCAAATGTTTTATGTAAAAAAGGTTGAGCATGCATGGCGTCAGCTGAATGTTCGGCCGGCTAGCCGATTATTAAAATTTCCCAAATAAAATGTGAAGAAAAATAACAAAAAACAAAAATAAATCATGCATGACATCAGCTGACGTAGCTTGTGGTTACTGTGCCGGCCAGCTGTGCCCTCTTAGATATGCCTATCACTGTCAAGGGTTAGATATGCCTATCACTGTCAAGGGGATTTACACTCAAAAAAACTATCATAGGGACTTGATGAAAATTCTCAATTCTCAAACACTTAGCCGGTGTAGGAGGCGCAGACCGTTCAAAATTAACAAGATGGCATTGAGATTTCAGGAAGTAATCAAGCCCCGACGTATTTTAATACTTTGTGTACAAGGTAAGGAATCATAATGCATGAAACATATGAAATTCCGCATATATTGGAAGGATAGAACACATATTTAATAAATCTATTAAGAATCATTTCATTCCAGTCTTCTTTCATTTTCTATAATAACAAAACTATATTTGTGTTCCCCGTAAAAAAATATTGTGTTTTCTATCTACATCAATATGAACTGAATTGAATCGAGTTTTGTTTTGTTTTCTTTATGGTGCTACGGCGGGCTTACCCCGTTCCGAACCATTTTCATTATAAATAAGAATGAGATACAACATGACGGGTAAAATAGATATTGTGCTACGGCGGGCTTACGCCGTTCTGAACCATTTTCATTATAAATAAGAATGAGTTATAACACGCTGGATAAAATAGATAGCATTTGACACACAAAAGAAGAAACAAGGAACAATAAAATAGTAGAAGGAACAAGGAAGAACAGAAAGAGAACCTGAAGCGAACTGTGACAGGCAGCCAACACTAAGAACTTAGCACCCATCATCATCAACATACAAAGAAGAGTGAGAACTAGCTTTATTGGATCAATCAAAAGGACATCCGCCAACGAGAAGATGTAGAGAAGAAGTCATCCGCTGCCATGCAATCACTCTGCACCTTTAATAGCTAGGAGATCACGGCCACCATCGAATGGAATCCTACTGCCTAGGAACATCGCGATAGAAAGAGCCACATATCATGTGGAAGGGCAATGTCCGACAGAGGCAGTCCTACACCTCCTCTGGGCCCTCCATCACAAATAGAGAGAACCATAGCATTGCGTGAGCCCGCCAAACCTCAAACGCCATTGAAGGGTACCGAACACCAATTCCTTATCACCGCCATGAGCCCCCAAAATGTGAGGTCAACCATCAACATAGGATGACCAAGGTACTGGTCGCTGCTAGGGAGCACGTCCACCGCCACCACCATACAATCAGCAACCCGAACGAACGCTCCAACTTAGACATGAGTCCACCAACCGCGGGGCCCCGGCTACTAAAACAACACCCAAGGAGGGGCCATTGAAGATGTCGTCGTCATTCGATCCAGAGAAGGATATGAGGCTTTCTCCCGAAGCACATAAAAATAAAAATAAACAGTAGCTCCCCAATGATGCCTTCATGAAGGTAAATGGCATCTGAGGATGTCGTCATCATCCTTGCCGATGAGGTGGGGCATAGGCTTTGGCCTGAAGCATCCCAGCCTAGCCGTCTCAGCATATGTCGGTCACCGAGTCCGGCAGCGCTAGACCTTCCCCCTCCTTCTAGTCCACGACGAGTGTCCCCGCTAGGTCTAGCGAGAGTCTTCTGCTATCACAGCCTCTCACCACGAGCACCTGCACAAACATATTTAGGTCTGTCTTAGCTGACACCCACATGCAATCCCTTCCCGCCGGCCACAACACCACACCACCACATGCCTACCCTGCCAACAGCAGCCAGCGCTGCCCCCCTAACCATGGAGACCGTCGGCTATGCGAGCCACCACCCTAGAGGGGTCCAGACTGAGCAAAGAGAGGCACCCAGACCAGGCATGGCAGTCACCAGGATCAACGCGACAGCCAAGACACCAAGTTGTGCTTACTACATCTCCGCCCTACGCCACTAGCTTCGGTCACGGCCACCGGGACCGCCAGCCAAGGCACCAGGCCACCGTCCGAAGGGAGCAAGATCTAGAGCTCCCCAAGACAAAGCAGTGTCGCATCACTTGGTTGACCAAGTTGTCCACGTCGCCGCACTGTGCCACCATTGTCGGCCGCTATTGCCGGCCGCTATTGTGCTTATATGGAAATCAGTTTGCTTGTTTGGTTGGGGGCGAGCAACGTAAATGAGAAGCAATGGAAGGCCAGCGTGGCGTGCGGCCGACTTGGGTGTTTTATGTTGGACGTGATGCGAGTGATCGCCATCGGGCCGAGCCGGTCAGGAGAAGCTGCGCGGCCCGATTCAGCAGTGAGAAAAAATAGCCAAAAAAAACCACGGACATGGCATGCCAGCTGGAGCTAACAATTGTGACTGACCTGTCAGAATGGTCACAAAATTTTAAACGGGATAAATTATGGCAACAATTTTGTTAAATGGGGTAAAACAGATGAAATCTCGCTAAATGAAGTAATTAGTGTAAAAATGTCAAAATAGGGGGTAAAAACCGGAATTCACTCTATATTTAACCCGCAAAAAACCCTTCTACATCTCGCTTATATATCAACACAAACTGATTTTTTTTTGAGACAAACACGAACTGAATTGAGTACAGTGTATTAATGTTACGGGAAGACTGACTACAGTCTAGCTAGGGGAACAAAGATGGGCAACACATTGAGTTATAAAACCAGAAAAGATGAGCAATATATGTCATCCAACAACTTGCAAGGTTAATTTGGTAGTGAGTGATGCACCATTAGAGGCTCGATCCAACAATAAGTGGAGCCACATTACGCCAAGAAATGATCTGTTACCATTAGGGGCCAGTGACAGCAAAAACATCCATACATCTCCTGTATTCAGGAAACTACATACCCAATTTGTAGAGATTCATAAGCTGTCTGTACTCGGTAATGGATCTCTTACCATGTTTAAATTGTAGAGATGGATCAGCAGCTCGTGATTGACCTGTTGCCATTTTAACCTGCCATGCAAGTGATGCGCCTGCTAATATAAATAGGACAACTCCACGCCACACATCATCATCTCTCACTGTCTCCCTCTCACCACAGCACCTGTCTTCTTTTCTTCTTCGTTTAAACCTTGCCAGGAGGAAGCAGGAGAGATGGAGGCGAAGATGTCGAGAGCGGCCGCCATTGCCACCCTGTGCGTGCTCCTCCTCGTGCTGCCCGGGCAGGTGGCTGCCAAGTCCAAGTTCTGTGAGTGCTACGACGACTGCTACCGTCAATGCCGGCACCACGTGCCGCGGTTCGCCTGCGTTCCGTTCTGCGCCAATAAGTGCAGCCCCAACCTAGCTGCTGCGGCTGCCGCCGGCAGTGACCGCGACCGGTGCAGGGTGGCCTGTTCCAAAGTCCAAATCTGCGGCGAGTCGGATCCGTCCGGTAAGACGACGATGGAACCATCTCACTCGCGCATTTTTCACTAATTTGTTCCGCTTGTTTAGTTTTTCCATGGAAAAGCATTGGAACCTGTGTTATTCTTCTTATGATTTTGCTATTTGCAGACGGCGAATGCGATCGTGGCTGCTACTAGGAGTTTGGTCTTAATAAAGAAGGAAATGATCGGAAAAGCTGGTCGACCATGATCGTTCGTATGTAGTTGAACGGACATGAATGTAGCAGCAAATCGATAAAAGTGGCGTACGTATGTCCACAAGACCACAACTGCAACAAGAAATGTAGCCATGATTAGAACTTCCAAGATTTGAAGAGTTCATCGATTGATGGATCATATATTCATATCACTTCTGTGATTAATTGTGGCAGCAATATACTTGTGAAAATAGGTGATGAAGCGCATGCCTGAGTAGGGGCGCATGTTGCGTGTTATATAGCCACCAGATGGCGGCACACAAGGTACAAGGAGGTTAGGGTTTAGGTTAGGTGGAGATTGATCTCTTAAACTAACTACTAGGATCTTATCTCAACACCTAACCTCTCCTAACAATATACAACACACGCAATATACAACATGTTTAACACTCCCCCTCAATCACAACTATTTAAGTTGAGATTGCGCCTAAAGGCTTCCAGCGGCCGCACTGACAAAGATTTGATGAAGCCATCTGCCACTTGATCACCAGTAGGCACAAAATGAATGTTTAGAAGCTTGTTGGCAACTCTTTCACGAACAAAGTGATAATCGATCTCAATATGTTTCGTCCTCGCATGAAACACAGGATTGGCAGAGAGGTAAGTAGCTCCAAGGTTGTCACACCAAAGGGAAGCCGCCGGTGAATGACGAATACCCAACTCTGTTAGCAAATTCTGCACCCAAATAATTTCAGCAGTGGCATTTGCTAGGGCCTTGTACTCAGCTTCTGTGCTTGACCGAGACACAGTAGCTTGCTTACGTGCACTCCAAGAAATCAGGTTGCCTCCAAAAACACGGCAAAACCTCCAGTGGATCTCCGATCATCAGGACAACCTGTCCAGTCTGCATCTGAGAAAGCGCTGACCAACGTGGAGTCTGACTTAACAAGTTTGAGACCATGACTCTTGGTTGCTTAGAGATAGCGAAGTATCCTTTTAACTGTTGTCCAATGAGTACTAGTAGGTGCATGCAATATCTGACAAACCTTGTTGACTGAAAAGCATATATCTGGCCTGGTTAGCGTCAAATACTGCAAAGCTCCTACAACACTCCTATATCTGGTGGAATCTTCAGCTCCAAGCACCTCTCCATCATGAAGAGACAACTTTTCAAATGTAGACACTTGAGTGGAGGAAGGTTTACAGTCTTTCATGCCCACTCGCTCAAGGATGTCGCGCACATACTTTTCCTGAGATAAAAGAATGCCACGGCCCACATGTTTTACCTCAATACCAAGGAAAAAATGAAGGGTGCCCAAATCCTTGAGCGCAAAATCCATACGAAGATCCTGAAGAAGTGCTTCAACTGCTCGAGAGGAAGAACTGGTGACGATAATATCATCAACATAAATAAGCATAAAAATAGTCACTCCATGCCGATGATAGAAAAACAAGGAGGTATCTCCTTTGGAAACAGCAAAGCCAAGAGACTGTAACTTGGAGTACAAACGATAATACCATGCTCTGGGAGCTTGTTTTAAACCATAGATTGCTTTGTCAAGCTTGCAAACATGCCATGGTAAAGCTGAACTTTCATACCCAGGAGGCTGCCTCATAAACACCTCTTCTTCCAGAACACCATGCAAAAACGCATTCTTTATGTCTAGTTGTCGTATGCACCAATTCTTAGATATTGCAACGGAAAGAACCAAGCGGATAGTTGCAGCTTTTACCACAGGGCTAAAGGTATCCTCATAATCAATGACATACCTTTGCTTAAAACCTTTGGCCACAAGACGTGCCCTGTATCTGTCAATCGTGCCATCAGACTTGCGTTTCACCTTGTACACCCATTTGCAGTCAATCACGTTTCTCCCTTTGACCGGTGGAACCAAGTGCCATGTCTTGTTTGTAACTAGAGCTCAAAACTCTTCATCCATGGCTTGCCTCCACTTAGGATCACCAAGGGCGTCATGCAGATTTTTCGGTTCACCTGTGACACAAAAAGAACCCCATCGAACACAACCATCTTTATATACCTTGGGTTTTGCAATGCCACTTTGGGACCGAGTGTGGGACCGAGCAGGAGGAGGTGGAGCTGGCCGAGCATGCTGTAGCTGGAGGCGATCGTGCGTCTCTGAAACAGCAGAGTCGGACGCATGAGACGCTGGTGCAGAAAATCCTGAGTCCCCTGCTTGTAGAGAGCCAGCGGGATCCGGTGCGGCAGCCGATGGCGAACTGCCACTTGGCAGTTCCGAGCTGGAGGAAGACCGCGCCGCGCCTGGCTCCACACGCCCCGCCTCGTGGGGTGCACGGGGCCCGCTCCTGGTCGGCCCGCCAGGAGACCGCACGCCCTCCCACGCTGAGGACGATGCGGTGGGACGCGTAGCTGGCCCATGCGGTGGCTCGGGGCGCCCGCCTGGCCCCCACCTGCAGACGCGGATCCCCGCGTGGATTCGCCTGGTGCGGCTGGCCCACGCGCCGAATTGGGGCGCCCGCCTGGCCTCCCGCTGGTGGACGGGGATCCCGGAGCGGATTCGCCTGGCGCCACGCCAGGGGCGGATCCCGCGGCTGATCCGCCTGCCACCGCCGATCCCGAGGGCACCTGAGGATCTTTTGTGGCTGCATGCATGTTATCAGTTTCTTGCATAAAATCATAGGAGTTGTCACCAAAATCCTCAGCGTTCGGCTGCTCGATTGCCTGCACACTTTCAGCTGGGTCATTAGTATTAGACAAGGACATATTGTCACCAGCAAGATCCGCTCCCCCTTGAGCAAATTGAGGAGATGGCAGGAGATGAGAAGGGAGAAGGAGGAGTTCTTTTCGAAGTTGTGCACCGGCATTGGAGTGAAGACTGACGAAAGGAAAAACTTTCTCATCGAAGATAACGTCGCGTGAAACATAGACACGACCAGAAGAGATATCAAGACACTTATAAACCTTATGAAGAGTGCTGTATCCGAGGAAAGCACATTGCTTGGATCGGAACTCAAGCTTATGCTTATTAAAGGGACGCAAGTTTGGCCAGACGACACACCCAAAAATGCCAAGAAAAGAGTAGTTGGGCTTAGTGCCGAAGAGTCATTCTAGAGGTGTTTGGTTCTTGATAACTCTACTAGGGATGCGGTTTATAAGATAAACGGCAGTAAGGAACGCTTCATCCCAAAACTTGAGTGGCATAAAAGCATGAGCAAGTAAAGAGAGGCCAACTTCTACGATGTGTCTATGTTTCCGCTCGGCAGAGCTGTTCTGTTGATGAGCATGTGGGCAAGAAACGTGATGCGTGATGCCAATGCGTTCAAAAAAAGAATTCAACCGTTGGTACTCCCCACCCCAATCGGTTTGCATGGCAATGATCTTGCGATCAAAGAGTCGTTCAACATGAGCTTGGAAGAGACGAAATTTTTCAAAGACATCAGATTTATTTTTGAGCAAATATATCCAACTAAACTTGCTAAAATCATCAATAAAACTGACATTGTATTTCTGTCTTCCTACAGAGACGGGTCCAGGACCCCAAACATCCGAAAAAATAAGCTCTAAAGGAGTTGTGGATTCACTAGTTGAACGAGAATAAGGCAACTGATGGCTCTTGGCCATTTGACACGCATCACACACTAGTAGGTGATCTTGTTTATTCGAAACAGGAAGATTGAAGTCACGAAGAATCTTTTGAACTACCGGAAGAGCTGGGTGCCCTAAGCGCTTGTGCCACTGAGATGTGGAGGGTTTGATGGTAGCAAGGACTTGATGTTGAGGAGCACTCTACCGTCCGGTCACGGGGAACAAGCCCCATCTACTCTTGTTTTGAAGGATTGTTCTCCGGGTAGCCTGATCCTTGACAAGAAAGAATTCAGGGTGATGTTCAATGAAAACATCATTATCTCGCATAAGATTATAAGCTGAAAGAAGGCTCTGGTCAGCACTAGGAGCATGAAGGATGTTGTTTAAGTGGAGGGAACCAGAGGGAGTAGATAATACTGAATGGCCAATATGTGCTATGTCCATACCTTGCCCACTTGCTGTGTGGATTTGGTCGGTGCCGGTGTAGCGGTCTCGAACGGCCAGCTTCTCTAATTCCCCCGTGAAATGGTCAGTGGCGCCGGTGTCGAGATACCAGTTGGTATCTACGCCATAGGAGTGGGCAGAGTTGGCGGAGCGAGAGTTGCCACCGCCGCCGCCGCCACCACGCCCACCACTGCCGCGTCCGCCGCCACCACCGCCGCCTGCTGGGTTACGCACATTGTCGTTGTAGCTCTTGTCGAACCGTTTCCTGCAGCGCCACTCACCGTGGCCTTCCTCCTTGCAAATCTGGCAGCGCTCGCGGTCACCGCGCTCACCGCGGTCACCATCCTGTTGGCGCGGCGCACCGCCACCTGAGTTGTCGTTGTAGTTGCTGCCGTTGTAGCCATCGCGACCACCACCCTGGCCGCCACGTCCGCCGCCGTAGCCGCCTCGACCACCCTTTGCAGCGAGGTTGGCAGAGTGATGGGCGGTGTAGGCTGCTTGCTGGGCGACAATCCGTGACTCCGCGAAGAGCAGCAGCGAAAAAAGTTCGCTGAGGCCGATCGGTTGATCGGTAACAGCGCGTGTAGAGATGGCGGTGACAAACCCATTGTAATCGGGTTCGTGCATGAGGCCCTCCAAGATGTGCGAGACGATGTCATCTTCATCGAGCGGTTTCCCGGTGGCGGGGAGCTCATCTGCAAGCCCCTTCATCTTGGTGAAGTAGGCGGCGGCAGAGAGATCGCCCTTGCGTGCGTTCCCGATCGCCCTTGCGTGCGTTCCCGATCGCCGAGCGAAGCTGAATCTGGCGTGCCCGTGACTGCGCGGAGAAGCTTTCCACCAAGGCATGCCAGACTCCCGCGGCGGTGGTGTGGTTCGAGACCTGCATCAAAACCTCTCGGGACAAGGAGGCGAGCAAAAAAGTGAGCACCTATTGATCTTGAGTGACCCAGATCGCGTGTTCTAGGTTAGGTGTCTCGGTGATCTCCTTCTTCCCGGCGGTGTCCTTCTCGGAGACGATGACAGCAGCGGGCTCGTTGATCGAACCATCAAGGTAGCCCATCATCGCGGCGGCTCTGACATGCGGGAGCACCTGGGCCTTCCACACCACGAAGTTATCGCGGGTGAGCTTCTCCGTGATGGTGTGGCCGAGAGCAGCGAGGGAGGGCATAGCCATGGCATGAGAGGAGGAGGACGACGACATAACCTAGACGTATGGAAGAACTAGGCTCTGTATACCATGTGAAAATAGGTGATGAAGCGCATGCCTGAGCAGGGGCACATGTTGCGTGTTATATAGCCACCAGATGGCGGCGCACAAGGTACAAGGAGGTTAGGGTTTAGGTTAGGTGGAGATTGATCTCTTAAACTAACTACTAGGATCTTATCTCAACACCTAACCTATCCTAACAATATACAACACACGCAATATACAACATGTTTAACAATACTAATGAAAGGGGTTATTTTGCTTCCGCGCGCATATCACTTCTGCGGATGTTATAACATAAAATCGTTTGGCTTTGATTTGGTCTATCGAGTATCGACAAGAAAAACTAATTTCGTTTATGTATACTTTTGTGAGGAAAGTTAAGAATTTTTTGTTTCTTATAAGCCAACTCATAAAAAACTGAAGTCGAAATATTAGTCAGCTAACCGAATGGCCGTCCAACACCAAAGAAAATAGAAAAACATGCCCTGGTAGTGAACAGGACATGCCCTAGAGTACGTACCTCCAGTGGCAGAGCCAGGAAAATAGCATCAGGGGGGTCAAGTGCTGTGAAAACTAGTTGGGGAGCGCCAATCCAGTGAGAAATAGGCTTTTAACAGCAAATTATAACTAATTTCCACACTGTTCATCAACAAAGTACCACTAAATCCATGGTATTAGGGGGGGCCAGGGCCCCTGCTGGTCCCCCTGTCTCCGCCACTGCGTACCTCATCTGGTCCCCTCTTGGGTATATAAGGACAACTCTGGCTCCTAGGCCTTGAACGGTCACGAAGCCTTAAAATACACTTTCTAGTGCTTGAGGTTGACATTCTACGGGATTTTCTAGGCCTCGGTGACGGTGTCCTGGTTAGGGGTGCTTACCACGTCGGCCCCTTTGTAGTGGGTCGGGCTGTGGACCCCTGGATCATCATCAAGTGGGCTAAGACTATCATGTCTTTCTACGTGCTTAAAATTTAAGATGGAATCTTCCAAAGACTTGGCGCATACTACAAGTTACATTTGTATTATCGACATGTTTATCTCTAGATGTAATCGATGTCATGTAAACCCTAAGAACCCCTGGTCCCTATGTAAGCCCGGGGGTTTAGCTTGTAGGGTAGAGAATCAGACATTCACATATTATCTCGAGGTAAATCATCATGTACCTTGTACTCCAATAGAATCAATACAAAAGAAGCATGACATACGGTTGTACCTCTTCGAGAGGGCCCGAACCTGGGTAAAAGTTATGTCCCTTGTTCG
>NC_057810.1:81332737-81340495 GCF_018294505.1 Triticum aestivum
AGATCTTCCGGATTTAACCCGATATTGGCGGTTGTTACTACCATAAGAGTTGTTTGTCTTGTTACCATCTCTGTAAAGCCCGTCCGCTATTGTGGTCAACTTCCAGGCCGTTTAGCAAAGCCCGTCCCTCCCGTGCGGCGGCACCGCCCCGCACAGGCGAGCCCCCGCCCTCCTCCTACAGACTCGCCCCTCCTCCGCTCCCCTCCGCCGCCGTCGCCCGGGGCGTCACAGGGCAAAGCCCTTATGGCATGGCGGCGGCGGCGGTTTCTCCTCGGATCTCGATCTGGTTGGGAGGCGGCGCTCCTCTCCGACCAGATCGGCGGCGGTGGCGCAGATCGGCAGCGACATGGAAGTGGTGCGGCGGCGGCAGGGAAGGACGGCACCAGCAACGGAGGATCTGGCCTTGACTCATGTCGGGCTAATTCGTTGTGCTACCGATCTCAATAACCGTCGATGGGGCACTGCTCCTGGACTTGATCTGCAACACGAGGATGTCTGGGGCGCCAGCCCTAGGCTTGGTGGTGGTGGCCTTCTTCTTCGTCGGAGTTGGTCAGCCGGCCGGCTGTGCTCGCATGGTCATGCAGTGACCGACAGCTTGGCCGGTCGGCGGCGGCGGAACTTGGCCGGTGGCAATGGCGAAGTTTTTTCTGGATCCCGGGGCGGTGAAGCTCGGGCTTCCCGCGGCAGCATGGCGCGTTGCAGTCCCTGTCCAAGGCGGATCTGTGACGGCGATCTGCTATGGATTGGTTCGGATCAGAGACGGCGACGAGCGCGCGGGATCCTTCTCGTCGGCTCTCGCGGCTTGGCGAGGCGAGGTGGGAGCCCTTCTCCTAGGCTCCAGTGGTGGCACACTCCGGCAGTGGCCGGTGCGCCAGGGGTCCCACGGTGGCACTGTTGCTGCGGTTGGTCGCCGGATCTAGGCGGCTGGATCTGGGGCTTTGAAGGCGGTCGAGAGGGTGCACAGGTTGTTGGGTGGATTTCTTAGGACGGATCCGGGTGAAAACCTGATCTTCGGTCGATGGCCGGAGACGGTGATGACGATGCCCTTATCATCATTTCCTTCATGAAGGCATCATCAAGGTGAAGCTCCCAACTCCACTCAATACCTCCCGGGGAAACCCTAGATCAGCTGATCGGATGTTGGCGGCAATCATGTGTCGTAACCCCCTTGGGGGCGGCATTCTTGGAGGTGCACTCGGCTTTGCGGGACCAACGAACGGCTTCTTTGGTGGAGCGGTGCTTCATCCATACATTGATGGCGATGGATCTAGACGGCGTGGCGCAGTGCAGATTCGAAGTTCGATGTGGGAGGATGGACTCGCGCAGGAGGATGACGCTGTCTGGCGTCATGGTGGCGTTGATGGCTGAGAGACCTGGCACGGTAGATGCAACAGTACAACTCTGAAGATGGACTCGTGGCAGGTGGCTGCAGCGGCCCCATACCCGGCAGGCGTCCTAGTTGAGGAGTGCGTCGGACTGGTAGGTGCCCCATACCAGGCACGCGTCCTGATTGGGACCTCAGGTCTTAGATGTTTAGGTTTGGCTGTGATGTCTGTTTGGTATTAGGCCCAGACTATCACCGCCCCTTCATCAACTGGATAGGTGTAGTGACAGTTGTTGCTCAGACGGTGGCTTCAGTCTTACTGTTATATGACTTTGTTAGGTCTTGTGAGAATAATCTTCTATATCTAAATAGGGACACCCCACTAGCTGATTTTACTGGCTCCTCGTGAGGCCACGTCATCAGAATTTTTATAGCCGTTGATGCAATTTAGTTCAGCAGTCTGCAGCCGTATGATCAAGAGTTGATCGAATTTACTAGGACTTGCCACCGCCACGTTGCTTACATACCTGGGATATAGGGCTGGGCTCTCTAGACACGCTCTAAAGCCCATGGAAAACGAATCAATAGCCCATGTATCCTCCGCACATCACTATTGTCGCCCATTGCGTCTGCATCCATCTTCCCCGTGCACGCCCTATTTTCCCCATCCAGCCGCCGCTCCTCCCCCAGTACCACGGCCAGCCGCCGGCGCCGGTACTGCTTGCTCTCTCCGGCCTGTCCCTCGGCCAGACACCGTCATGCTGGATGCTCGCTGTCCATTCTTCTGGTCAATCGTCACCATGCCCGACGCTCTCTCGGCGAGCCGCCGCCACCGCGACCGACGTTCCGCCACCTACTACTGCCGCCACGACCGACGATCTCCCCTGCATGAATTCTCTTGCCGCTACCGCTCTATGGCCGCCACTACCCTTCCAGCTCCACGACGTATGCTATTCCGGCCACAAATGCACATGAAACAGCCTCACGCACCACCTAATTCACCTAACCTCATTACATCACCCTTCATTAACCTGCAAATGCGGAAGAAAGTGGATTTAAATACCCCTGCTATGTAGTGTCATTGTCCTCCATCACACACGACTTCTTGCGTCCCATCGCAAGAGGCCTCCGGCCCGGTAGCTGCACAGTTCCTATTTCCAAATGCCTATGATTTTTCCAATCCTGAAGCTTATGCCTTTTTATCTTTTCAGGTGGCGCTTCAGATCAAAGGTGCTCTGCTGCATGTTATTCTTCAAACATCCCTTGCTGTTGGGAATTGTTTCATTACTTCACATGTCTCTACTCTCTTTGCATTTGTTCCAGATTGTGATTTACTCTCACTTTTTCATGTGCAGCAAATTCTCCTCGAGACGCACTCTGATTTCTCTCCCTTGCACTACAGGTCTGGTTCTTAAACCTAGAACTGCATCATCTAATTTTTCTTGCTTGGTTGTGCTATTCTCATCTTGGAAATTGCATATCTTGGCTGATGCAAAGGTTGATGCGATCTGGCTTCTGTACAGAAATATAACGAAATTTTGCTCTTAAATTTTCCATGTTCCAATATACCACAATATTGTGTCCGTTAGTTGATTTTACCTGTATATTTCTATGACAGATTATCAATGTATATCTATGGATTTTAAGTTTTTCTATATAATATTTTTCTCCCATGCAATCTGAGTGTTATATATACATCACTATTTGTTGGTTGAGCCAAGTAACATACCAGAGAAGAATTAAAAGATGCAGTTCGTTCAATCTGCAGACTAGCAACACGAACATTACAAACTACATCTATAATTTGGACACAAAGAGGAATTATATGTTCTTCATATCAATATATCATCAAGTATAACTACATGCAACAAATAGACATGTGTGACTCTGCTAGCTTGAAAGACTGTATGTATATCTTGGAAATAATACACTTGACAGGTCTACATGTGTTCTTGCTTCAAGTTTTGTCTCTAACATTATGAATTATCTATACGGTGTATAGTTTACCGTAAATGTTAGATAAGTGAACTGACAAAAAAATATAAGAGATGTGTAAAAGAGGAAAAAAATATATACAACCATAGATTTAGCAAGAGAAAACCTGGGCTTAACTCGCTTTGCTTATTGAACTTATTACATTTTGCAAGACGTATACAGTCACCTTTAGATGGGTACCAGTGGCGTATGATAAAATTAGTACTAAAACTTAAACATGTGTTTGGCTGCCTGATGCACAGTTGGATAGGATGGGAAAAGAAAATAATTATTCAACATAATCAGTCCCCTTAATTTGGTTTCCATCAAGAAATGTAGACTCGGATGTATTCAAACTTCTCCTACTTTCTATTTTGTCAGTAGTTTGGTGTACTGAAAACATAGACTTGGAGCAACACAACGATATTATGATTATTTGGTACTGCCATATATTTGAAAATCTTTCTAAATTATTCTGGCATTATCACCATTTTCTGTTTAGTCGATGTATTAAATGTTCCTCTATCATATAGAAATCATGGATGTACACCATCTATTTAATTTGTACTGCTAGCAGCAAAGTAAAGTGTGCAGTTTAATTTGCATAGTTTGGTAAGCAGCAAGAGTGAATTTTATTTAGCCTCATTTGGTAACCAGCAAAACAACTTACTACTACAACACACACATTTATATAACATAATCCTGTCGTATTTTCAGCTTAGCTTATCTTTTCAATCACGGGTCAACAACAGGTACAAATGGACAACCAAAGTAGCAGGTACTCCTACTGAAATTGGTATACCCTATATTTTATTTCACTTCTTACCTTGATTGAGAAAATACATCTATTTTCTCCAGGATGTCACCTAATTCCGCAAACAATAATTTTCCATGTTCTACCATCATTTCAATAAGAGAAGCTCAAAAGAAATACAGGTGCAATTGCAAAGAGGAAGAGCACAAAAGACCTGGAGTTTATAACTGTCTGGTGATGGCCGGACATGAATTTTTAGGACATGATGGCACGCGATGCCGTAATCCTGGGCGTCCGCATGCGCATCAGGATTACTAATTAATATAGGGCCTTTTGCAATACGATGGTAGTAACTCAATGATACATAGAAATATACAGCCATTGGTGGGCAATGACGCTTTAAATTCGTATGGTACAACATTGCCTGGTAGTTGAGTTCTGGCACCCTGTACATTCACAGATGTGTTGAATTAAATTGGTGCTGGGTAACTTGATGGCCTGCATGTCGGTCTTTGCAGTGAATTAAATGCAGCCTGTACTAGTTAATGGAATGGGGTGTGCGAGGCCGGCATTTTAAACACAGATTGGCTGGAGACTTGTTCTTCAGGGCAAGAAGGCTAGTGCTAGCAAAAGATGTATCTGACATCAGATGGACTGGACAAATCATATTGGTTCCGAATTTGTTCTGCTAGCAGGAGTTGGTTCTGAACTTGTGATATCTGTGCCCAAGAGTTGATTTGCACGGTGCAAAATCTTATCATCAGATTGGCTGGAGACTAATTCTCTCGGAGCAGGTTCCAAATAATGAATGCTCCTCAACCCGTTGCTAAAATTTCATCAGCAACAACGGTTCCAAATAAATCCATTTCAAAATTAATAATAAATAGGGTCGCCATGGAAGGGAAACATGGAAAAGAACACTTGAGGATGCAGAGGATCCACATGAACCTCAACTTATGGTGACTACTACGAGTAGAGCAACCTCGTTGCCATGGGTGTCGCTGGAGGAGCAAGAGAGAGAGAGAGAGAGTGTGTGTGTGTGTGTATGTGAGAGAGAGAGAGGGAGAGGAAGAGGAAGAGAGAGAGACCAGAGATGGACAGTACATCAATAATGCCCTATCTCCAAAAAAACCAAAAGAAACTCTACATCTTCATGTATTTGTTCTGACTAGCAATGGCATGAACAGAGAGCAAGAACTAGAGAAGCATGAGAGTGAGAGAGGAGTTACGCAATGGACAAGAAATGGGGGAGAAGATGCATGTGATGGTGCTGGTCGCTCCTGGATGTATGCTCCAAATAAATAAGATATTCCCTCCTCTAATCAATAGCATGGGATCAGTGTAGTTATTGTATGGTGGGCATGCTCACTTATTGGTTGTGCAATACTAAAACTATACCGCGCTGACACCGTGTGCATAAATCGCTATATATGCTCATCATACAAAAATTGCACGAATCACATGGGAATGAGCGGACATGATATCGACCTCGCGTGGCTGCATGTCCACTCATGATTTATCGTCTGGTGACCATCTATTCTCATATGTTGGATACATTGTTGAGTATGAAGAATGAGATACCATATGTCCAGGTCGTAGTAATTGCTCAAGGCACACCTACAAACAACATCAAAGATATCCTGCAACAGTATAGTTGATGCTACAAAGTGCTATAGCTTTATCATACAATATATGGTTCATGATATAAACTGCTTGGTTTAATCATGCGGTGCATATATGTATCGACAATAAATTTCAGTCATTCCCTATATAAGAAATCTATCACTTTAATGAATCAAATTATATTCTTCTTTGAGATGCTGATGTTACTCTGAAAATCCACATAAAAAATTCCGCAGCAACGCGCGGGGAATCACCTAGTTAATAAAGTGGCCGCATGCATCGCCCAGATGCAGAGGCCGGGGGTCATCCTCCTTTTTAAAAAAAATAAAAATAAGAGTTGTTGGATTTCCCCGAAGAGGATGAGTGGTGTAGCACGGAAGAAGAAAGTATTTCCCTCAGTTAAGAACCAAGCTTTATCTAACCAGCAGGAGGCAACGCACATACAACATTAGCAGCACCTGCACACAAACAAAATAATTACTTACATCCAACGTGGTTGTCACTCTCCTTATTCTTGCTAGCCACAATGTTAAAAGCGAATAATAGTAAAGAGAGCCTCTCGCCGGCGCCGGCGCAGGTCCGCCTCGTCTCCGGTGGTCCTAGGGCCATGGAGGCGCGGTGGATCCTGGCATGGGCCGGTGGGAGGGCTCCGCTTCTAGTAGTTTTTTTCAATCTTGTTAGGGTTTGTGTCCTACTCAGGAAGGCGAGACGGCGGCGGCTCCCTGAAGATGGAATAAAGGTCTCCCCGCCTAGCCCCCGTTCCAGTGGTGCGTCTAGCATCGTTGGTGGGCGTGTGGAGGTGTGTCTCCGGCAGATCTATCTTTGGAGGATTTGCTCGGATCTCATCGTTGTTCGTCTATGTTCGTGTGTCTTCGGTTCGTATCCTTCCGATCTACGTTATTTTTCATCGGCGGCGGTTGCTGTTCTGGGGTGCTGGTCCTATGGGGCCTTAGCACGACGACTTCCCGACTGTCTACTACAACAAGTTGTGCCCGGCTCTGGCGATGGAGGGGCGATGACGGCGGCGCGCCTTCGGCTAGCTTCGGTGCTTGTAGTCGTCGCTAGGTGGTCTACGAATCTAAATGTAATTTTTATTTCTAGTATTCGTTGTACTGCCATGATTGAGGATGAATAGATTGGAAGTTCTTTCGCAAAAAAAAGATAGCAATTGTAGGAACTTCTACATATATAAAGAATAGACCCGGGGGCCATAGGTTCATTAGAGAAATCTCTCCCGAAAGCATAATATAGAATGGGTAAACAAATTACTATTAGGCAATTGACAGAGTTGCACATAGTTATGAAGATCATCCAAGGCATAATCGTTATATAGGTATTACGTCCGAGACAAGTAGACCGTTAATCCAACTGCATCTAGTACTATTACTCCACCCCAAGATCGCTATCCTTCTTGCATCTCAAAGTAAGTTCATGTAAACAGAGCAACGCATTAAGTAAGATGACATAATGTAAACAAAATAAGGTCAATTTATATGGTCAAGCCCGGTCGTTTTATTCTTAGTATCTATAGTACAAATATGTGCCCTTGTCCTTTCTGTCGCTGGACAAGATCACAGCAAGATTTTGACGACATGATATTATCATTTGGCCATGTAAGAATAATTAGGTTCTATAACACATACTACATAACTTTCATAGACTAAATTTTACTAAAAGTTACAATGCCTGAGAAAATGTTACAATATTTCTTAGAGTTTAGAAAATATTACAATATTATATATATAAAAGTCTGTCATACACATGACCTTATAACGGGGCATAACGGGGAATGCGGATGGGATACATCCCCTTGTTAGACTGCGAGGTTAAAGTCTACCCCTACCCATCACCTAATACATGAATTTCCCATGGATTCGTGGGGAAGGGGGCCTCATTGCCATCCATAGACAAGGGGTGTGATCGGGATGGGGATGGTCCATTTCGCTGGTCATCGGGGCCGAGAACGGCCAGAAATGGGGCGAGCGGTGATGGCATTGAGGTAGGGGCTGGAAAGTGGCGGGCGAGCGGGAAGCGTCGTGGCATGTCCCTATTTTACTAAGAACAACCCACTCTACAACATATT
>NC_057810.1:81340643-81356184 GCF_018294505.1 Triticum aestivum
GGCTAGGGGAAAAGGTTATATTCGAGGAACTAAAGGTGTTAGGTCATGCTAGTAATGCTTAATCCCCTAAACAAAACATTTCCCCTCAAATATCTCTTTTAGGGATCTGCTAAAGATACCCTACTATGTCAAACCGAATTCAATCTTCTATCAACATCAACATATATGCAGCTCCATGGGAGTGATATAGTTTTTAATGGATCCGGTAGACGATGCTCAATCTCGTAAACAAAAACATTTCCCCTGAAATAGCTTTTGGAGGTCTGCTAGACATGCCCTTAGTGTCATGGAATTGTCACATCATATGTCCAAGTGAAAGGACTTAGTCGTGGATCCATCGCAACTAGGAAGCTTAAAGGGGTTAATCGGGACAAAGGACACGGGGTTTATACTGGTTCGGCCCCTTACGGTGAAGGTAAAAGCCTACGATCCAGTTTTGAGTGGGATTGCTTATGTCTCGATTACCAGGGAGCGAATTCGCTTGACCTAGTTCTCGATCTGATGTTACTCGCCCTGAACCGCCGTCGGGTCGTCCCTTTATATATAGAGGTCGACGCTCAGCGGCTCTCAGAGTCCCGGCCGGCTCATAAACAGTGTCCGGCTCGGTCTCTCTCTATTCCTGCCTTGCAATACAAGTTACATACATATGGCGGTTTATCTCTACGGGCCTTAAGTCGCCTTTGGGCTTTTGGGCCCTTAACTGAACCTCATCTTCAAGTGTCGTCTTGGGCTTCATAATACGAGTCGTCATAGGTATAACCCGGCCCCTCCTGGGCGGGTCATACCTAATAGTTATATCTGCAACATTAGGCCCCAGATTGATTTGAACGGGTTCATGTCAATCTTCAACACTTAGAAAAAGTTTCCTGCTCTTCGTTTTTATAGAAGCTTTATAACCCACCATGACGTCATCCTATGGATTTGGGATAACCCGCCATGACGTCATCTGCCATTAACGCATGCTTTGTCCATCATATCTCAACGGATCCTTATCTTAATGATCATCCCGAGAATCAAGGCGTCCTAGTAGCTGGATAATGATATTTTTGGCCTCCTCGTTTTTCGCGCCCACTTAATAGCCTTCCTTATAAATAGGCCCGATCGGGCTTTCCTCATTCTTCCCCTTTCCATCATCTTCCACCTCTCGCACCCTTATGCCAGTCGAGCGCCACCACCACCGCAGAGTGCACCGGCATCCTCGTCCAGGCCGCTGCATCAACCTGAGTCAATCCAGAGAATGGCGGCGACCCTCCGCAGTAGATCTGCAGCTGTAAGTTCCTGCTTTCCCGCACTTTAAATCTTCATTAGGGTTTCTGCCTGTTCTTCGTGTTCTTCATTGTTTCCTCGTAGTTCCTCTACTGCAGCCTCTTTTGATCCAAAAGTAATAGAACTCATGCGGTAGTTGTTTTGCTCCATTTTTTATACTAGCGGATCCCTTTTTTCTGTAAACAAGCCTCATTAGAACTCACAAACTTATTTGAACTGGCTTTTTAGGTCTAGATTATTTCCTTTTCCTGAACAGCCGTCGATCCAGAATAATAGCTGCAGCCTGTGAAACTTGTTTGTGTAACACTTAGGCGAAAACTATATTTTGTTAGATCCACCTAGCCATGGCGACTCTTATCACCAGCTTAAAATTGCAATGCTCAATTGATAATCTTAACCACTCATGGCGGTTCAGATAACTTGCTTGCTCATGGCACTCATGGCGGCTTAAATAACTTAACATAATTAGCCACATACCATTAGGCCCCTTTATAAGCTGCCATCTTGAATATGCACTGTAATGCTTCTCTTCGGCTTAAATTTGAACCGGAAATTTTACTCTTTGTTAGGCTTCCTTCACAATGCCGCCCAAACAACCCACTTCATGCAATTGGGTCAAGTCCATCGTCACAGATAGTATGCTTGAAGACTTTGTGAAGACTGGCTATCTGCCAAAGAAGGAAGTCATGTCATATCGTGCTCCTGACCCCACAGAAGAAAAACCTCAGCGCAAAGAGGTGGGAGGTCATCATCTTCACTGACCATATGAACCGGGGTTTTTCACCACCCGGCTCAAAATTCTTCAGAGACGTCCTGCACTTTTTTGACCTCCGTCCACAAGACATCGGACCCAACTCCGTGTCCAATATTTGCAACTTTCTAGTGTTCAGTGAGGTGTATCTTAGAGAAGAGCCCAGCTGATTACCCTTCAGAGAGCTATTTTATTTGAACCACCATAACGGATGTGCCAATGGACCTAGCTTGGAGCTTGGTGGGGTCTTAATCCAACGACGGAGAGACGTCATTTTTCCTTATGCAAATCCACCATGTCACCCCAAAGACTGGAACCAGACATGGTTCTATTGCCAAGACACTTCTCCGGCTGATGAGAACCCTCTGCCCGGCTTTCGTGCTCTGCGTCTTGACTCCAATCATCCGCTTCCTAATAAGGTGACAGCCGCCGAACGCCAGACGCTTGCCCCCACCATGGCTCAAGTCAAGGCTCTTTTGGGGAATGGGCTAAATGGTATCGACTTGGTCCGGGTTTGGCTTGCCTGGCGGATCATTCCATTGAGCCACCACTCAGGTTTGATGTGCACTTACACGGGCAAGAAGAATGACCCTCTACGGCACAGCCATGACGATTTACCTGACCACGTCATTGATGACATGACAAAGTCACTCTTGCATGAAAGCCTAGCAAATTGTGGTAAGGTGGGCTTAAGCCCCTTCTGCGAAGCTAACCCGGCTCCAGCGGTAAGACGCCAACCTGAGTAAATTACCTTTAACCTTGATGTTTGTATGTACTCAACCTTTGCTAATTTTCACAGGCTGATGATAAATTTTGGAAGGCAAAATATGATCATGAGGCCGCGAAGAGAGCCAGGAAGGCCAAGAGATCTTCCAGGAAAGAAGCCGCGAAGAAAAGAGGAAAAAAGTCTAGCACTTCTGAGTTGTTTCAACTGGAGGACTCTTCTGAGTCAGAGGTAGCCCTTGACTCTCTTGGCTCATTCTTTAATCACCTTATTGATACCGATTATGATCAGGATGACACGGGAACGAGTCATGGGGTAGATTAAGAGGTAACTATTATTTCCTCCGACTCAAAGCCTTTGCCAAGGAAAAAAAATCCAAAGAGTAACCAGGAAAGTAAGATTTTCACATCGCTTAGCTTATCAAGATCCTCAATTTCTTTTGAAGCGACATATTCATGAGAGCTGGAGGCAGACCCAGACTAACAAAAACGCGGAACTCTCCTCCGGCTTACCAAATACACCAAAGAAGCAACAGAACGAGGTCACACCCGATTTAAATCCCTTTTATCCTTTGGCGGGTCTCACTCGTCAACCACTCAACTCTTCTGACTCGAATTATCAGGAAACTTCACCTTCCTCCGGTGACTCAATCCAGTCCAACTTGCCGGCTTTCAAGACTGCTCGAGGGTAATGATGACTTACTTATCATGTATTCATTTCAATTGTATATATTTGTACTGATCTTTTGATCTTATGCAGCGGAAAAGCAAAGCCCAACAAAAGGCGAAGAAAAACAAGCTGGCCGAAGAGCCGATCTTCAAAGCGCCGGACCTCCAAACGACCACGCCTGAGGCCTCTGTTCTTGAGCCGCCACCTAAACCGGCTCATGACATGCCGACGCCGACCGCTGACCCGCCTGCCGAGCAAGCCGCTGATGGCTCTGAAAACCCCTGAAGTCTCTAGCCCGGCCAAGACTGACGACCCCCAAGACGCTGATGTTGAAATTAACAAGGCTGACTACACTGAGTCGGGGAGACCTACGGTGTTGGCCAAGTGTTCCGCTAACGAGGAGCACCTGGAACGCCGCAAGGTCAGGTTTGATGTTGCTGATTATACTCACATGAGTATTGGGGAAGTTTTTTCTAGCTATCTTAGCCTAGTACACAACAGTCGTGACGTCAAAATTGATATGGTGAAGCAAATGCACCAGAAGTTTGAGGTATAATCTCTTCCCTTCATTGAATTATCCTTACTATGCTAGTCCCCAAGTCTATTGCTTATTATGAATATGTTGTAGACTTAGAACATACATGTAAGCATCAGTAATATCCTTTGGTCAAACCTGTAAAAATTCGGCTTAATCCATAGTCCCCAAGGGTCGGTTTAATCAACATGAATAAGCCGGTCCTTCACCTGCTGGTATAGAGTATAGTACTTGTGTAGATTGAACAGCAATATGCATTAGCCCCCAAGTGCCAAGTACTCTTGCCTGCAAAGTGCTTGGGACTTACTCTTATGAACCGCCACTTTGATAAAATTCTTTGGTAAACATTAGCCCCCAAGTGCCAAGTGTTGTTGCTTGGAAAAGGCTTGGGACTTAATATTGTATGCTAACAGTCATGATTTTGACCCGGTATTTGTACAGGCCACCACCACTCAACTTCAATCAGAAGTGTCTTACTTGAAGAACCGCCAGGAAGCACAGGAGACTGAAACCCAAAGAGCCAACTCCAAATTTGAATTCAGTGTATATGAACAAGAGAAACTGAAAAAAGACTTTGAAGTGGAGAAAAAGTCCTGGGCTGAAGAGAAGATCGCCTTAACCAATCGGGCTAAGAAAGCAGAGGCGGGTCTTGAAGAGGTAACAGCCGAATTATCCGGCTTAAAACGCCATGTATCTCAGATGGTCTCAGCAATCTTTGGTAAGTCGCCCTGCTAGTATCGAATATTTGAATCTTTCCAGTGATCATATGAATTAATATTAACTCACCTGATATTGCTATGCAGGCCCCAGGAGCACAAATCTTAACCAAGAGATGCTGATAAAGCTGAAGCGGTTTATACGCTGGTGGAACAACTCTACACCGGATCTCAGCGTGCCTTAGCCACAGTGGCCCTGTCAAATGAAGTTCCCACACTCTTGGTGGATGTGCTAAGGAAGCTTTCTGTGCTGCCCCAGCGATTCAATGAATTACGGTGGTCGTCTGCAAGAGCCGGAGCCATGGCTGTCTTAAGCCGGGCCAACGATTGGCTTCCAGAATTAGACCCGGCCGACTTCCCCATTGGGTATCCAAGCCTGAAGGAGGACGTCACTCCATTTGATCAGGAGGACTTTGCCGCTTGTGTGAAAGAAATACGCCCTGTGGCCACCCTGATTGCTGATGAGGCGGATCTCACAAGGTACCAGCCAGGTTATGATGTGGAGAACCGAAGAATACCAATGCTGCATTATAAAGTGACCAGCCTGATCCCTCGAATCTGTAAGCATACCTTCGCCCCTGAAGTTGACCCGGCCGGACTAATTGATGATGAAGCTGAATTTGAAGCTTTGAATGGCATTGACTAGTCATCATCAACCTTCCAGGACAGGGAACAGGACAGAGGAGCGGAAAGGGTTGATCCGGAAGCTTCAGGCCAACAAGAAAATTGATCCGCCAGGCGTCTCATCTTTGTAACCCGCTGAAAAACAATTTAATCATTTGGACTCGAGGAGTCATGTAATAGGGTAGAAATGACTTTGCTTTGCCGTGCCATCGTGCATGTTTTGGTGCTCAACATTATTAAGCGGCCATCTTATATTCACCCCCTTTTTATACTTATCATCTATTTTCCTTATGCTTAAGAAAGTCTCTGAACTGTCCTGCACATAGAAATAGATCACAAGAACCCTTGGCGGCTTACCGCAGGGCGTGTCATAATATCTTACATATAACCCCTAATATATAAAAAGTCACAGATAAGCCTGTTATGAATTATAGCTTTGAAACACAACTATAATATCATAGTTGTGATGTTGAATTTGTACTGCCGGTTTATTCGACCTGAATAGTAAGGGTGATAACTCAATCCTTAGAAACCAATACTTCCAAATGTATGATGATTGCCATATGCTGGCGACTTATCGTCCAAAAACCAAGTCGGGTTAAATTTAAACCACACTTATACTTAGATCTGAACAAAAATGGTCTCAAGACAAAACAAAGGTTGCTTTTAAACAAAACTTGAGCCAAATAGAAAGAAAAAGTCAAGGCTTCTGATTCGAATACGATCAGTAAACCGTTCCAAAGGGTTAAGCTAGGATTCGAATATGATCATGTAGCCCCCAGTGGCTTTGGCGTTGCGCCGATCAAGAGGGTATTGACAGCTATGTTCTCTTTGGTTCGAATGCGACCTAAATTTGAACAGGAAGCCCCTAAATGACCTTGAGAGTTTTTTAACGACTCTGATTTGAATATGATCAAAGTCGGACCCAAAAGGGGCTAAGCTATGATTCGAATACGATCAAGAAGCCCCCTAGTGAGTTTGGCATTGTGTCGATCAAAAGGGTACCGACAGCTATGTTCTCTTTGGTTCGAATACGACCTATGTTTGAATAGGAAGCCCCCCTAGTGATCATGAGGTTTAATGGCTAGATTCGAATATGATCATGAGCCAGACCAAGAGGGTTAAGCTAGATGCGAATATGATCAGCCCCCAATTGGTCGTTTGAAATGATGATGATGAAGACATATGATCATTGAGGATGAAAAGGACAGAGGTCCTGCTTTATTACTTATCATAATATATACATCATCAAAATATGTACATCATTAGAGACGATGGCTCAAGTGTAGTAAGGCCGCGGATGAGTGATATTCCACGGCCGGCGGGTCTCCTGCTCCGACTTACCTGAGTCTTTGTGCTCTTGAACATCGATAAGGTAGTATGACCCGTTGTTCAAGTTCTTGATGACCACAAAGGGCCCTTCCCAAGGTGGGGATAACTTGTGTGCATCATTTTGATCCTGGATGAGACAGGGCACCAAGTCACCTTCTTGAAAGGTTCTGGACCTAACCCGACGGCTGTGATAACGGCGCAGGTCCCGCTGGTAAATCACCGAGCGGGCTGCTGCCAAGTCACGCTTTTCATCTAACAGGTCGAGTGCATCCTGACGCGCCTGGTCATTATCAGCCTCAACATAAGCCGCCACACGGGGCGAGTCATGATGGATGTCACTAGGGAGAACCGCCTTTGCTCCGTAAACCATGAAAAAAGGTGTGTAACCCATAGATCTGTTGGGGGTAGTATTGATGCTCCATATCACAGAAGGTAACTCCTCCACCCAACAACCCGGCGTCCGTTGCAAAGGAACTAAAAGCCGGGGCTTGATGCCTTTCAAGATTTCCTGATTGGCTCTTTCAGCTTGACCATTCGATTGGGGGTGAGCTACTGATGAAACATCAAGGCGAATATGCTCACGTTGGCAGAACTCCTCCATCGCGCTTTTGGACAGATTAGTACCATTGTCAGTTATAATGCTGTGTGGAAAGCCAAAACGAAACTCACCTTTTTCATGAATTGAAACGCCTTGGCTGCATCACACTTACTAACTGGCTCTGCCTCAACCCACTTTGTGAATTTCTCAACCGCCACCAAGAGGTGGGTCTTTTTATCTTTGGAACTTTTAAAAGGCCCAACCATGTCGAGTCCCCAGACTGCAAACGGCCAAGTGATTGGAATCATCCTCAACTCTTGAGCCGACACGTGAGCACGTCTTGAGAACTTCTGACAACCGTCACATTTACTGACCAGATCCTCCGCATCAGCATGAGCCGTCAGCCAGTAAAATCCATGACGAAAAGCCTTGGCCACAAGGGACTTTGAACCGGCATGATGGCCACAATCTCCTTCATGAATCTCACGAAGAATTTCTTGACCTTCCTCAGGAGAAACACAACGCTGAAACGCCCTAGTGACACTGCGATGATGTAACTCACCATTGGTAATTGTCATTGACTTAGACCGCCGGGTTATCTGCCTGGCCAAGGTTTCATCCTCAGGCAACTTGCCCCAGGTCATGTAAGCCAAGTATGGCACTGTCCAATCTGGGACCATGTGAAGAGCCGCCACCAATTGTGCTTCCGGGTCAGGAACAACCAAGTCTTCCTCTGTAGGCAACTTGACAGAAGGGTTATGCAGAATATCCAAGAAAGTGTTAGGCGGCACCGGCTTATGCTGAGACCCCAACCGGCTTAAAGCATCTGCCGCCTCATTCTTTCTGCGGTCAATGTGCTCCACTTGGTAACCCTTGAAGTGTCCAGCAATAGCATCAACTTCACGGCGGTAAGCCGCCATGCGAGGATCCTTGGAATCCCACTTGCCTGATAATTGTTGAGCCACCAGATCTAAGTCGCCAAAGCACCTTACCCGGCTTAAGCTCATCTCCTTAGCCATCCGAAGACCATGGAGCAAGGCCTCATACTCAGCTGCATTGTTAGTACAGGGAAACATCAACCTTAGCACACAACAAAAAAATTCACCTCGAGGGGAAGCTAAAACAACTCCAGTCCCCGAGCCCTCCAATTGCATGGACCCATCAAAGTGAATAGTCCAATATGTGTTGTTCGGCTTCTCTTCAGGCATCTGCAGCTCTGTCCAATCGTTGATAAAGTCCACCAGTGCTTGAGACTTGATAGCAGTGCGTGGCACATACTTTAAACCATGAGGCCCAAGTTCAATGGCCCACTTGGCGACTCGTCCTGTGGCTTCTCTATTTTGAATGATAACTCCCAAAGGAGCAGAACTGACCATAGTGATGGGATGACCCAGGAAATATTGCTTAAGCTTCCGGCTTGCGATGAACACCCCATAAATGAGCTTCTGCCAATGCGGATAACTTTGCTTGGACTCAATAAGCACCTCACTGATGTAGTAAACCGGCCATTGAACCAGATGTTCCTTACCAGCCTCCTTGCACTCCACCACAATGGCCACACTGACGACACGTGTGTTAGCAGCCATGTATAATAATAATGGCTCCTTATCAATGGGAGCAGCAAGGACTGGCGGCTCAGCTAGCTGTCTCTTCAAATCTTCAAAGTCAGTGTTAGCAGCATCACTCCACACAAAGTCGTCTGTCTTGTTCATCATCTGATACAGCAGTATGGCCTTCTCATCTAACCGGCTTATGAACTGGCTTAAAGCAGCAATATGACCCGCCAAACGCTGAACATCATTGATACACGCCGGCTTAGCCAAAGAGGTGATTGCCTTGATCTTCTCTGGGTTAGCCTCAATGCCTCTTTTAGAAACCAGAAAACCCAAAAGCTTGCCTGCTGGCATACCAAAAACGCACTTGGCTGGGTTAAGCATCATCTTGTAGACCCGGAGATTATCAAAGGTTTCCTTCAGATTATCTATCAAGGTCTCCTTCTCTCGGGACTTTACCACAATGTCGTCCACATAAGCATGAGTGCGCCAATTGTGAAGACAATTCTGCACACATCACTGATAAGGAGCCCATACTCTTAAGCCCAAAAGGCATAGACACATAGCAGAAGGCTCCAAACGGAGTAATAAAAGTCGTCTTCTCCTGGTCCTTAACTGCCATCTTGATCTTATGATAACCAGAATAAGCATCCAAAAAGCTCAAACGCTCACAACCCATCGTAGCATCAATGATTTGATCAATACGATGGAGAGCGAAGGGATCAGCCGGACAAGCTTTGTTTAAGTCCGTGTAATCCACACACATACGCCAGGAGTCGTTCTTCTTAAGCACAAGCACCGGGTTAGCCAACCACTCTGGATGAAAAACTTCAACAATGAACCCGGCCGCCAAGAGCCAGGCCACTTCCTCACCAATGGCCTTACGCCTCTCCCCACTGAACCGCCAAAGAAACTACTTGACCGGCTTAAATTTTGGATAAATATTGAGAGTGTGCTCAGCGAGTTCTCTCGGTACACCCGGCATATCAGAAGGCTTCCATGCAAAGATGTCCCGGTTCTCGTGGATGAACTCGATGAGCGCACTTTCCTATATGGGATCCAGATTAGCACTGATACTGAACTGCTTAGATGAGTCGCCTGGAACAAAATCAACAAGCTTGGTGTCATTGGCCGACTTAAACTTCATCACCGGCTCATGTTCTGTGGTTGGCTTCTTCAAAGACGTCATGTTCGCCGGGTCAATGTTGTCCTTGTAGAACTTCAACTCCTCTGTTGCAGAAACAGATTCAGCGTAAGCAGTATCGCCTTCCTCATATTCCAAGGCTATCTTCCGACTCCCATGCACTGCGATGGTGCCTTTATGACCCGGCATCTTGAGCTGCAGATAAACATAACACGGTCGTGCCATGAACTTGGCATAAGCCGGCCGTCCAAACAGGGTGTGATACGGGCTCTTGATTTTAATCACCTCAAAAGTTAACTTCTCGGCCCTAGAATCATGCTCATCACCAAAGGACACTTCCAGTTCAATCTTGCCCACTTGGTACACCGACTTACCAGGCACCACTCCATGGAAAACAGTGTTGGACATCTTAAGATTTTTATGAGTCAACTACATGCGATAGAAAGTCTCATAATAGAGGATATTGATGTTGCTGCCTCCATCCATGAGTACCTTAATGAATTTATATCCACCAACCTGAGGTGCCACCACCAAGGCCAAGTGACCAGGATTATCAACCCGGGGAGGGTGATCTTCCCTACTCCATAGGATAGGCTGCTCAGACCATCTCAAATAATGAGGAACTGCCGGCTCAACAGTGTTCACAACCCTCTTATGAAGCTTATGGTCCCGTTTGCACAAACTGGTGGTAAACACATGATACTGTCCACTATTCAGCTGCTTTGGATTACTCTGATATCCAGATTGTTGCTGCTGCTGAATTCCCTGGCCAGATTGCTGCTTATAACCACCTTGATTACCTCGAGAGCCTTGAAAACTGGAATTTGAACCGCCGCCCGGGCCATGAAAACCGCCGCCACCTGAGCCGCCGCCTGGCCCATGATTGTTGTCAAACATGTTAGAGTTCTTGAAAGCCTTCATGATCGTACAGTCCTTCCACAGGTGAGTGGCCGGTTTCTGCTGAGTACCATGCCTTGGACAGGGCTCATTTAGCAACTGCTCAAGATTGGGACTTGACCCGCCGGACCGAGGAGGTGGTCTCCCCTTACGTCGTTGGTTGTTGCCCTGCCCATTGGTGTTAGCCACAAACTCCGAGCTACCATCAGCCTTACATTTATTATTGCCTCCTTGATTTGCCGGGTTATGTTGAGGACCCTTGGCATTGTCGTTCTTCTTTCCCTTCCCTGTCTTCTCATCGTGAGACTCGGAATCCTTGGTACTATCAGAGTCGGCGTATTTCACTAGAGCCCCCATCAGCTGGCCCATGTCATTACAATCGCGTTTGAGCCGCCCCAGCTTCATTTTCAGAGGCGTAAAACGGCATTTTTTTCTCCAACATTAACACTGCAGAGCTGGCATCCATCTTATCAGATGAATGTATTATGGCCTTGACCCGGCGTACCCAATGGGTCGTGGACTCGCCCTCCTCTTGCTTGCAATTAGTCAAGTCCACAATTGAAATGGGCTACTTGCATGTATCTTTGGAGTTCTGAATAAACCGGGCCTTTAACTCAGCCCATGAACAGATGGAATTAGGTGGCAGCCCCTTCAACCAAGTGCGGGCCGTTCCATCCAACATCATGGTAAAGTACTTGGCCATTGCAGCGTCTCTGACTTCCAGTAGCTCCATGGCCATCTCATAGCTTTCAATCCATGCACGAAGCTGTAAGTCAGCTGTGTAATTAGGCACCTTTTGAGGTCCTTTGAAATCCTTGCACAAACGTTCATTACGCAGAGCCGGCACCAGACAAGGGACACCTCCAGTCCTAGCGGTCACACCTGCCTCAATAGAAGTCGTCGGATAAACCGGAAAAGACTGGTAAGCCGCCCGCAGAGCCGCCTGTTCAGCCACCTGCTGAGCCGTCCGCTCAGCCTCTTGGCGTATCCTGTCCTGACCAACTAAGTTAGGAATTCCATCACGCGCCGAGTCATGCCCGCCCGGCTGGTCACGGCGTCGGGCGTTGCTTGAAACGGCCGCTGAATCCATGTGCCTGCTATAACTCGGGCTCCGGCTTGGGCGAGGGGTCAAATGCATTCTGTCTCGGCTGTAAGAGTACGCCTCCTGCTGCACCAAAGCCGTTTGAAGAAGCTCTCTGACCCTTCGTGTTTCAACCGCCGTCGGAGAGTCGCCATCCACCGGGAGAGTCGCCAATCATGCTGTCACGGCGATAATGTTCTCCAAAGGGTTAGAATAATGACCCGATGGTGTTGGTATATGTGACGCCCTCGATTCAATTGTACATTAATCATACACGCAAATGTGTACGATCAAGATCAAGGACTCACGGGAAGATATCACAACACAACTCTAGACACAAATTAAAATAATACAAGCTTTATATTACAAGCCAGGGGCCTCGAGGGCTCGAATACATAAGCTCGAATACAAACGAGTCAGCGGAAGCAACAATATTAGAGCACAGACATAAGTTAAACAAGTTTGTCTTAAGAAGGCTAGCACAAAAGTAACATCAATCGAAAAGGCAAGGCCTCCTGCCTGGGAGCCTCCTAACTACTCCTGGTCGTCGGTGTCCGTCACGTGGTAGTAGGCACCCTCGGGGTAGTAGCAGTCGTCGGTGGTGTCGTTTGGCTCCTGGGCTCCACCATCTGGTTGCAACTCCGAGAAGAATGGAAAGAGGTGGAAAAAGGGGAGCAAAGCAACCGTGAGTACTCATCCATAGTACTCACAAGCAAGGATCTACACTACTTATGCAACATTATCAAAGGAAGGCTATATATGCGGACTGGGCTACATAAATGCCAGAATAGAGAGAAGGCCTAGCCCTATCGAAGACTAGCATCTTCTGGAAACCACCTTCTTGCAGCAAACAAGAGGGAGTAGAGTAGCATAAAGTAAAGTAGTAGTGGTAGTGTTATCAACCTCGGCCAGAGATCCTTTCTCGACTCCCTGCGAGAAAGCAATCCCAGAGCCATACTATCCATTTCTCATATCCAAAACTCATGACCATCCAATTCTCATCACAAGTATCCAGTTCTAGTTGTATCGATCGGGATACGAATCCATGTGTCAGTTACCGTAGGATAGGCTATCGATAGATGTTTTCTTCCCTGCAGGGGTGCACCAACTTACCCACCACGCTCGATTAACTCCGGCCAGACACACTTTCCTGGGTCATGCCCGGCCTCGGCCAAGCAATACGTCGCAACCCGACCTAGGCTTAATAGAGAGGTCAGCACGCCGGACTAAACCTATGCCCCCAGGGGTCATGGGCCATCGCCCCGGGAACTTCTGCACATTGTGAACGCGGCCGGTGAGCATACCTAGCTACCTCCTTCAAAAAGACTGGTGCTTACGCAGTCCAACCCAGCGCGCGCCACTCAGTCGCTGACGTATATTAAGCTTCGGTTGATGCATACAATGCAGAACGCCCATACTATGCCCACGTGATGGTTAGTGCTATCAGGCTAGAGGCCCCTTGGATCAAATATCCAAATTGTAGTGGATTAGGAGCACGCGGTAACAAGCAGAGACTCATGAAAGATGTGACCCCGTTGCCCCGTCTCAAGGACTTGCGGCAAGGGCTAGGAATGCCCGGCCACGCCTCGTAAGTATCTCGCGGGCACCTTCCAGGTCAACCCGTCTGCACATCACTCGCGGGTACCCCTTAGGGTTGACCCGCCTTTTCAAGTAACAGTTGTAAGGTCCAAGTATCCGTGTGTCCAAACATCAAGGGGAAAACCTGAGGAATCACCCCCGGTGAATTCCACTCGATGTAATCATCAAGGTGAACGTAAGAGGATCCACCCTCGAGGTCCACACTTGAGGGGTTGCACGACAGAGTCGTATCGGAAGTGGTTAAAGAGGAAATCACCCTCGATGACCACGACTGAATCGCTACACTACAGGGTTTACATCAGAAGTACTGATGAGGTCTCACCCTCGGCACTCGATAGTAACCCAGTAGTGTCGAGCAACTAAGGGGAAGTGATGTGCGGTGCTGGGGCCTGGTCTTCGATCCCGTTGATCGGGTCTTCGATGATGAAGCAGGGGCAACAACGACAAGGTGGGGGTCACTGATGGATCACTAACCAACCTATACTAAGCAGTTTAGGATAAGCAGGTAAGGTACAACAGCAGATACAAAAGCAGACTATGCATCAGAATAGGAGCAATCAATAACAGTAGTGAAATCTAATGCAAGCATGAGAGAATGGAATGGGTGATATCAGGATGATCAAAAAGGGGGGCTTGCCTGGAAGCTCCGCTGAAAGGGAAGAAGGGTCGTCGTTGACATAGTCGATCACAGGGGCAACATCGATCTCGGGGTCTACCGGAGAGAAGAGGGGGAAGAAACAATAAATATAAAGCAAACATAGCATCACAAAGCATAACGTGGCAATATGTTGTACCGGGTGTGACCTAACATATGGCTACACGATATAGGTGAAGGGGGGAAATCAACCGGGAATGTATTCCCGATTCCGGACCTGTGTCACACAGATGACCGGAGGGGAATGTTCCATGTTCAGATAGTTAGAAGCATCTGACAGGTATGTGGTCAGCTTATTCGGGTTCGTCTCGTTGTTCTGAGCAACTTTCATGTATAAAGTTTTTCCAACCGAGCTACGGTTTATTTTCTATGAATTTTCAAAGATTAAACCATTTTCTGGAATTATTTAAATTAACAGAAAAGTAGGGCCCACCTGTCAGCCTCTCTGGGTTAAACAGTGGGTTAAACTGATCTAACAGACTAATTAGAGGGGTGGGGCCCGAGTGTCAGTGACTAATTAGGTTAATTAAATTAGCTTAATTAACTTTGTTAGTTAGAGGGTGTGGGCCCCATTAGTCAGTTGCATGGGCCGGTCCAGTCAGCATGTTGACTGGGTCAACCCAGTCAACGGGGCCTACTGGGCCCGCTGGTAGTGGCCCCAAGTGTGCCACATTGGCGGTGGCCGGCGGCTCAATGCCGGCGACGCCAAACGCGGCGGTGCGGCTCGGATATCACCGAAAAATGTGCTCCGGACACCGTTTTGCGCGCGTGAGGTGGTGTTCGAAAGAGGGGAGCGAGGCGCGTCGTGTGGCGCTAATGGTTGGCCTCGGGAAGGCCTAAAACAACGACGGCAAGCGGCCAGGCGGACGCCGGAGTTCGGCCATCTCCGCCAAAGGCGACAGAGCGCACAAGGAGACGAGCTGGAGGCTCGGGCGGCACCAGGAAGGCGCCCTGAGCATGCTGACATGCTTGCCCGGCCTTGGCAACGACTATAGTGATGGCGAATAGCCGGACGGCGGAGCTCAGCACGGCCATCCATGGCGATGCCGGTTACGGGTGCAGAAAAGAGCGGCAGAAGGAGGAAGGAGGAGCGGAGCTTACGGGGCAGGCACACGGAGGCCTCTCGGGGTTCGGGAGCACAAAGGGAGGCCTGTGGCTCCGGTGATCGCCGATGACCACCGAGAAGGGGAAGAGGGCGATGTCGATGTCACTGACCTCCCCGACTCCAGCTGATGGACGAGGACGGTGAAGCGAAGGACGGCGCAACCTCCCAGGCTCGGTTGCCGGGCTCGGGGACGCAGGTAGCCACGGGGACGACGGAGAACGGCGGTGACCGTGCTCGGGCGTCGATGGGGAACGAGTGGGAGAATGAGGAGGGATCTGGTGGGGAGGGGGAGAGGCGTAGCGGGGCAACTGGTGAGGTAGGTGGGGAAGGACTCGAGGAGCCAGAGGGGGCG
>NC_057810.1:81356495-81373223 GCF_018294505.1 Triticum aestivum
GGAGTGGGCCGAGGCTCGGGCCAGGCACTGTGTACTTGGCACAGTGTACAGTGACATGTGCTCTTTCTCTTTTCTTTTTCTTTTTTGAAGTATCAGTTTCAAATAGCTTAGGCCATTTAAACACTTTGAAAAAAATAGGTCCACCACAAATATTCATTATGGAATATTTGGCACAAGATGAACATTTTAGTTTTCAAGTTTGAGCATTTTGAATTTCACTCATAATTTGAAATTGAATTCCACTGGAATTTGAAAGAGAGAGGAGACAATGATGATCAAACACCTGTTTAGCAAAATGATTAACTTAACCCCAGGGATTACTATAGCATCATTACATCGGGGCGTTACAACTCTCCTCCTCTAAAAGAAATTCTCGTCCCGAGAATTAAGAGGTAGAAGGGAACAGGTCGGGATATTCAGCCCAGAGGTTATGTTCGCGTTCCCAAGTGGCTTCCTCTTTAGTATGATTCGACCATTGCACCTTGAGGAACTTGATAACCTTCTGGCGTGTTCGACGTTCAGCTTCTTCAAGAATGCAGATCGGATGCTCCTTGTATGTGAGGTCATCTTGAACTTAATCAATTCTGGATCCACTTCATGTTTCGGATCCTTGAAGCAATGACGAAGTTGCGACGCGTGGAAGACATCATGGACGTGAGAGAACTGAGGTGGCAACTCTAGTTGATAAGCCACCAGTCCACGACGGGAGAGAATGCGGAAAGGACAAATGTAGCGCGGAGCTACCTTGCCCTTGACTCCGAACCGATGAGTGCCTCTCAAAGGAGTGACACGCAGATAATCTTGTTCACCAAGTTGATAAGTTGAACCCCGGTGTTTCCGGTCATAGTTGCTCTTCTGGCGGGACTGGGCCACCTTGAGATTATCCCGGACAATGCGAACCTTCTCTTCAGCTTGTTGAATAATGTCTGGACCAATGAGCGTCCGTTCCCCAGTTTCTGACCAATTCAGAGGGGTTCGGCACTTACGTCCATAAAGCACTCCAAAGGGTGTCATCTTCAAGCTGGCTTGATAGCTGTTGTTATAAGATAACTCTGCATAAGGGAGAGATTCTTCCCACTTCTTGCTGAAAGAAATAACAGAAGCTCGAAGCATGTCTTCAAGAATTTGATTGACTCGCTCGACTTGGCTTTGGGATTGGGGATGATAAGCAGTGCTCCAAGTAATATGAGTTCCCATTGCCTCTTGGAAACTATCCCAGAACTTTGAAGTGAATAAACTGCCGCGATCTGAAATGATCTCCTTCGGAATGCCGTAGAGTGGCACAATTCTGGAGATATACAAGTTTGCTAATTGACTAGCAGTGATTATCCCCTTGACTGGCAGAAAGTGAGCAACCTTCGAATTGGTTGATGACGACAAAGAAAGCATCGTTACCTTTTTGAGACTTGGGAAGGCCAGTGACGAAGTCCATCTGAATCTTATCCCACTTCCATTCAGGAATCAGAAGTGGTTGCAGAAGTCCAGCCGGTTTTTGATGTTCTGCTTTGACGCGACGACAAACGTCACATTCTTCAATATATCGAGCAATGTCTTGCTTCATCTTAGACCACCAGTACTTTTGACGGATGTCTAGATACATCTTGGTACTTCTCGGATGAATAGAGAGAGGGGTGTCATGCGCTTCTTTCATCACCTTCTCTGTCATAAGCTCGAACCGGGGCACTATAATGCGATCTCTGAAGTATAAGGTCCCATCTTCAGCAAGCGAGAAATCTCTGGATTTCTCTAAGGCAAGATCCTTTTTCATCAGATCAACATGAGCATCTTTGGCTTGAGCAGTCTTAATTGCTTTCAGAAGAGTTTGTTCCAAGACAAGGTTATTCAGAGAACCCTGTGGAACTAGTTGAAGGTTCAGCTTGCATAGCTCTTCATAAAGGTGGGGTTGAGCTTTAAAAACCATGTGATTGTTGCAATAAGACTTACGGCTCAGGGCATCGGCCATTACATTAGCCTTACCAGGGGTATAGGATATACCGTAGTTGTAGTCAGCAATAGCTTCCATCCATCGCTGGTGACGGAGGTTCAGATCTGGCTGAGTAAACAGGTACTTCAGACTCTGATGATTGGTGAAGATCTCGCAACGATTACCGAGAAGGTATTGTCGCCATAGCTTCAGTGCAAAGATAACCGCAGCAAGCTCGAGGTCATGAACTAGGTAGTTCTCTTCGTGAGGACGCACTTGACGGGAGGCATAAGCAATCACCCTACGCTCTTGCATTAGGACACAGCCTAATCCTTGACGTGAAGCATCGCAATAGATGACGAAGTCCTTGCGAGAATCAGGGGGAGCAAGCACTGGGGCAGATGTCAGCTTGTCCTTGAGTTCCTGGAAACTTTCCTGACACTTTTCAGTCCAATCAAACTTAAAGCCTTTGTGTAGCATATTGGTCAGTAGCTTGGCAATCTTGGAGAAGTTCTCAACAAAACGGCGGCAATAACTGGCAAGTCCGAGAAAGCTTCTGACTTGCTTGACAGTCTTCGGAGGGGTCCAGTCAAGAATAGCCTGAACTCACTCTGGGTTGACTGCAATACCATCCTTGGAGATGACATGACCAAGTTAGGTGACTTCGGGTAACCAAAATTCACACTTGGAATACTTGGCATAAAGTTGATGTTCTCGAAGCTTCTCTAGAACAAGACGAAGATGTTCAGCATGTTCTTCTTTATTCTTCGAATATACCAGTATATCATCCAGATAGACTATGACGAACTTGTCGAGGTAATCCATGAATATATAGTTCATCAAGTGAGAGAATGTAGCTGGAGCATTGGTTAAGCCAAAAGACATAATTGTGTACTCGTTAGAACCATAACGAGTCACGAATGCGGTCTTTGGAATATCCTCTTCACGAGCACGGATCTGGTGGTAACCCAACCTCAAGTTGAGTTTAGAGAATATCAATGAACCAACCAGTTGATCATACAGATCATTGATCCGAGGAATGGGATATTTGTTCTGAATTGTAGCTTGGTTGATAGGATGATAGTCTTGGACCAAACAGTTTGTTCCATCCTTCTTCTTGACAAAGAGAGAAGGTGCTCCCCAAGCAGAGGAACTTGGACGAATGAAACCCTTGCGAAGAGATTTGTTGATTTCCTCCTTAAGTTCAAGGAGTTCATGAGGTGGTATCTTGTAGGGTCGTTTGGCAATAGGAACGGTGCCTGGTTTCAAGTCGATGACGAACTCGACAGCCTGGGCAGGGGGTATTCCTGGAAGTTCTTCTGGAAAGACATCTAGGAAGTCGCAAACAACTGGAATCTTTTCAATTCCCTCAAGAGGTGTTGCATTCAACGCATTCAAGACATAAAGTCGAGCTTCAGCGTTTTGAACCAGACGAGCATTGTAGCTTACTATCTCATCTGAGGGTGTAGAAGGTGGACCGTTTTAGTGGCGCAAACAATGGAAGCCGTATGTGCTTTCAACCAATCCATTCCCAGAATGAGGTCAATATTGGAAGACTTCAGAATAATGGGGGAGGCAAAAAATCTCAACCCTTTGATTTCAACTGAAACATTGTGGCTAATCATGGAGGTTTGGCATTGGCCAGCAGGGGTCTTTACCACAAGTGGAGTGTGCATCTCTTCATATTTAATGCCATGCATAAATGCAAACTCTTCTGATATGAAAGAATGTGATGCTCTTGAATCAAACAAAACATATGCTAGTACTGAATTAACAAGAAGAGTACCCATCACAGTGGCAGGCTGGTCTTGAGCTTCATTCAGATCAATATGATTAGCCTGACCACGACCATATGGTCTGGCATTGTTGTTATGGGGCTGATTGTTACGGCTAGATGAAGGCAGAGCCAGCTGATTCTGATTCTGAGGGCATTTCCTGGAACGGTGACCTGGAAGGCCACACTTGAAGCACAGACCATCATTGGGATTGGGAGCAGGAGCTCGAGGTGGTACAGTTTGAAAAGGCTGCCTCTGCGGGGGTGGAGGCAGACGAGGTGCAGCATAGGACTGTCTTAGTGCAGGTGCAGTTGGATGATACATGCTGTGGGGGATTCATATCCGACGCTTCTGCACTGACGGTCCCAAAGATGAGCTAGCGTCATGGCTGCACCTGAGGGATCTCTGGTGTTCCTGAAGACCAGTCTCAACCTGAATAGCCTTGTTCACCAAGGTGGCGAAGTCGGCAAAGTCATGAACGAGTAGTGCTAGCTCGATATCAGGGTGAAGTCCATCATGAAACTTCTCTTGCTTACGAGCATCAGTTGCATTGTCTTCTTTAGCATAACATGACAAGTCCATAAATTCCCGCTGATAAGCATCTACAGTCTTGTTGCCTTGGGTGAGGTTGTGGAAATCTTGCTTCTTCCTGTCCATGATTCCCTGAGGAATGAAGCGGGCACGAAAGGCGGCTTAGAAATCCGGCCAAGTGATGACCGTTCTAGTAGGCAGGGTACGCCTGTGGCTGTCCCACCATTGAGCAGCGGGACCCTTGAGGAAGAAGGATGCGAAGGAGACATAGCTGGCAGGGGCAACACTAGCAGACTCCATTTCATATGTAATGTCGCGAAGCCAGTCATCAGCATCAAGGGGCTGAATTGAGCTGCGGTAGATTGTCGGGTTGAGGCGCATGAAGTCATGCAGAGTAACTGGGGCTGGCTGCTGGTTCATATTCCGACGAGGAAACTGAGCCATCATTCCTTCCATGAACTGGCGGTTCAGCTCAAACGATTGCATCGTTCCAGCAAAGAATTTGGGCGGTGGTGGATCGTTGCCACCACGGCCACGACCAGCAGGTCTAACCATCCTGCTAACATGAAACATGGGTAGTTCAGTATCGAGCATTTGCAAAGACAAAGGATCATTCATGATGAAACAGGCATAATGAAAGAGGTACGATGGATACCACTTAGTAGTCAACATGAAACTGTGTGCACTATTCAAGATGCTATTCTAAGGAGTAACTATGGCTTATCCAACTTTGGGGTGAAATTGGTCACAGGATCCTAATGTTAGAGTTAGTAAATTCGTTTAACCCGAGTAGAAGAGAGTTCAGAGTCGCAGAGTATAGACGAGGAGTAAAAGATCCTAATACCACCCAAGGGCGACGTGGGCCCGTAAGACACACAGCCATGTTAGTAAAAGTTTTTCAGTGACTAGACTCAACTTCGGCCAAGGAGTTGGAAATGGGGCTACCTACAGGCAGTCGGCTCTGAGACCAACCTTTGACGCCCTCGATTCAATCGTAAACTAATCATACACGCAAATGTGTACGATCAAGATCAAGGACTCACAGGAAGATATCACAAAACAACTCTCACTACTACAAAAAGGGCTGCTAGTGGCGCACCTGTTTTCGCTACTAATGGCGCACTACAGGTGCGCCACTAGCACCACGCCATTAGAATTTTTTTTCTAATGGTGCACCACATCCATTAGTATCTGGTATACTAATGGTGCACCGCTGGTGCGCCATTAGAATAGCCCATGGTGCGTAGTGCGCCATTAGTAACAATTTTTTTTCAGAATTTTTTTTATTTTTTTTTTCAAATTTTTGTTTTTGTTTTTTTCTTAATCTCAGGTCACTATGGCTTAATCTCGGGTCAATATGCTTAATCTCAGGTCAAATCGCACTCCGTGGTTAAACTTCCCGAGAGGTCACCCATCCTCACACTACTCCAGCCCAAGCACGCTTAACTTCAGAGTTCTATCCAACCCCAGCAACAGCTCACTTCACAGGCACTTGTTAATATATCTAGCATATCAATCCTATTATACCTTGTTGATGTATAGGACTTTGTTCATGTTCATGACTATGATGAAATTTTGAAAAATATTTCAAACTTCCTAGTCATACTACGTATCATTTTTTGAAAAATAATTCAAAAAATAATAATTCAAAACCATTTTCTTCTGTTACTAGTGGCGCACCACATCCACGGTGCGCCACTAGTAAGTTTGAATTTTTTTTAAAATTTTTTGCCTCTAGATCTTGAAAGCCCTATAACTTTTTCTCTGTTAGGTTTTTTGGAATTTTGAAAATGTTTAACGGGGTTCCCCTGATTAAATTCGGATGTAACTTTTCGAGTAGATAATTTTTCATATAAAAAACTTTTTAATCCGAGTTCGTATGCAGAAGTTATGCCCATTTTACAAATTTCCAGAGAGATTTTGCAAATGAAGTCGAAATTCATATTTGTAAATTTTCCCAACAACTAGACCACATATCACATGGGAAACTTATTTTCTTTTATTTTTTTGACATTTCCATCATTTTCTTTTATTTTTTCTAAAACTGAAAAGGCGGTCCACGGAGACGGGGGTGCATTCGGTGTTGGGCCATGTTAGTAATGGTGCACCGTGGGGTGGTGCGCCATTACTAGTTAAACTAGTAATGGCGCACCACACCCACGGTGCGCCATTACTAGTTTTGAAAAAAAATTGATTTTTTTGATTTTTATGGAAAAAACTTAGTAATGGCGCACCAGTGGACGGTGCGCCATTACTAGTTAGGTGTGCCATTACTAACAATTTTTTTATTTTTTTTACTTTTTTTAAAACTACTAATGACGCACGGTGGGTGTGGTGCGCCATTACTATGTCAACTAGTAATGGCGCACTGTCCCACGGTGCGCCATTAGTAACAATTTTTTTTTTATTATTTTTTCAAAACTTCTTATAGCGCATCACACACCAGGTGCGCCATTAGTAATATATTACTAATGGCGCACCTGTATGTGCTGCGCCATTGCTATATACTAATGGCGCACCACACATGTGGTGCGCCATTAGTGTCCATTTCATCTATAGCCGTTTTCCTAGTAGTGTCTAGACACAAATTAAAATAATACAAGCTATATATTACAAGCCAGGGGCCTCGAGGGCTCGAATACATAAGCTCGAATACAAACGAGTCAGCGGAAGCAACAATATCTGAGTACAGACATAAATTAAACAAGTTTGCCTTAAGAAGGCTAGCACAAAAGTAACATCGATCGAAAAGGCAAGGCCTCCTGCCTGGGAGCCTCCTAACTACTCCTGGTCGTCGACGTTCGTCACGTGGTAGTAGGCACCCTCGGGGTAGTAGCAGTCGTCGGTGGTGTTGTCTGGCTCCTGGGCTCCACCATCTGGCTGCAGCATCCGAGAAGAATGGAAAGAGGTTGAAAAAGGGGAGCAAAGCAACCGCGAGTACTCATCCAAAGTACTCGCAAGCAAGGATCTACACTACTTATGCAACATTATCAAAGGAAGGCTGTATATGTGGATTGGACTGCAGAAATGCCAGAACAGAGAGAAGGCCTAGCCCTATCGAAGACTAGCATCTTCTGGAAACCACCTTCTTGCAGCAAACAAGAGGGAGTAGAGTAGCATAAAGTAAAGTTGTAGTAGTGTTATCAACCTCGGCCAGAGATCCTTTCTCGAGTCCCTACGAGAAAGCAATCCCAGAGCCATACTATCCATTTCTCATATCCAAAACTCATCACCATCCAATTCTCATCACAAGTATCCAGTTCTAGTTGTATTGATCGGGATACAACTCCAAGTGTCCGTTACCGTAGGACAGGCTATCGATAGATGTTTTCTTCCCTGCAGGGGTGCACCAATTTACCCACCACGCTTAATTAACTCCGGCCAGACACACTTTCCTGGGTCATGCCCGGCCTCGGCCAAACAATACGCCGCAACCCGACCTAGGCTTAATAGAGAGGTCAGCACGCCGGACTAAACCTATGCCCCCAGGGGTCCTGCGCCATTGCCCCGGGAACTCTTGCACGTTGCAAACGCGGCCGGTGAGCAGACCTAGCTACCTCCTTCAAAAAGGTAGGTGCTTACACAGTCCAACCCGACGCGCACTGCTCAATTGCTGACATCTATTAAGCTTTGGTTGATGCATACGACGCAGAACGCCCATACTATGCCCACGTGATGGTTAGTGATGTCAGGCCAGAGGCCGCTCGGGTCAAATATCCAAATCGTAGTGGATTAGGAGCACGCGGTAACAAGCAGAGACTCATGAAAGATGTGACCCCATTGCCCCGTCTCGAGGACTTGCGGCAAGGGCTAGGAATGCCCGGCCACGCCTCGTAAGTATCTCATAGGCACCTTCTAGGTCAACCCGTCTCCACATCACTCGTGGGTACCCCTCAGGGTCGACCCGCCTTTTCAAGTAACAGTTGTAAGGTCCAAGTATCTGTGTGTCCAAACATCAAGGGGAAAACCTGAGGAATCACCCCCGGTGAATTCAACTTGATGTAATCATCAAGGTGAACGTAAGAGGATCCACCCTCGAGGTCCACACTTGAGGGGTTGCACGACAGAGTCATATCGGAAGTGGTTAAAGAGGAAATCACCCTCGATGACCACGACCGAATAGCTACACTACAGTAGCAAAATCTAATGCAAGCATGAGAGAATGGAATGGGTGATATCGGGATGATCAAAAAGGGGGGCTTGCCTGGAAGCTCCGCTGAAACGGAAGAAGGGTCGTCGTCGACGTAGTCGATCACAGGGGCAACATCGATCTCGGGGTCTACCAGAGAGAAGAGGGGGAAGAAACAATAAATAGAAAGCAAACATAGCATCACAAAGCATAACGTGGCAATATGTTGTGCCGGGTGTGACCTAACGTATGGCTACACGATATAGGTGAAAGGGGCAAATCAACCGGGAATGTATTCCCGGTTCCGGACCTGTGTCACACAGATGACCGGAGGGGAATATTCCATGTTCAGATAGTTAGAAGCATCTGACAGGTATGTGGTTAGCGTACTCGGGTTCGTCTCGTCGTTTTGAGCAACTTTCATGTATAAAGTTTTTCCAACCGAGCTACGGTTTATTTTCTATGAATTTGCAAAGACTAAACCATTTTCTCGAATTATTTAAATTAACAGAAAAGGGATATGACGTCAGCACTGTGTCGGCATTCGGCTGACCTGCTGACTGGTCAAACTGACAGGTGGGGCCCACCTGTCAGCCTCTCTGGGTTAAATAGTGGGTTAAACTAATCTAACAGACTAATTAGAGGGGTGGGGGCCCGCTGGGCCCACTGGCAGTGACCCAGGGGGTGGCCCCAGGTGTGCCACGTTGGTAGTGGCCGGCAGCTCAACACCGGTGACGCCAAACGCGGCGGCGCGGCTTGGATCTCGCTGGAAAACGCGCTCCGGTCACCGTTTTGCGCGCGCGAGGTGGCGTTCAAAAGAGGGGAGCGAGGCACGTCGTGTGGCGCTAACGGTTGGCCTCGGGAAGGCCTAAAACGACGATGGCAAGCGGCGAGGCGGACGCCGGAGTTCGGCCATCTCTGCCAACAGTGACAGAGAGCACGAGGAGACGACCTGGAGGCTTGGGCGGCACCAGGGAGGCGCCCCGAGCACATTGACGTGCTTGCCCGGCCTTGGCAACGACTGCAGCGACGACGACTAGCCGCATGGCGGAGCTCAGTGCGGCCATCCATGGCGATGGCGGTTATGGGTGCGAAAAAGAGCGGCAGAAGGAGGGAAGAGGAGTGGAGCTTACGGGGCAGGCACACAGAGGCCTCTCGGGGTTCGGGAGCGTAGAGGGAGGCTTGTGGCTCCGGTGATCGCTAGTGACCATCGATAAGGGGATGAGGGTGATGCCGATGTCACCGACCTCCCTGACTCCAGCTGATGGACGAGGACGGCGCACCTCCCAGGCTCAGTTGCCGGGCTCGGGGACGCCGTTAGCCATGGGGACGACGGAGAACGGCGGCGACCGCGCTCGGGCGTCGATGGGGAACGAGGGGGAGAACGAGGAGGGATCTGGTGGGGAGAGGGAAAGGCGGAGTGGGGCAAGTGGTGAGGTAGGTGGGGAAGGACTCGAGGAGACGGAGGGGGCGCTCTTATCCTCTCGCCGGGGGGCGTTGCCGGCGAGGTGGTTCAACGGCGACCGCGCCCGCGGTCGCTCGAACAGGAAGCCGACCGGGGGAGCGTGGGAGGCTGGGCTGGCCAGCTGGAGTGGGCCGAGGCACGGGCCAGGCACTGTGTACTTGGCCCACTGCACAGTGGCCTGTGCTCTTTCTCTTTTCTTTTATTTTTTTTAAGCATCGGTTTCAAATAGCTTAGGCCATTTAAACACTTTGAAAAAAATAGGTCCACCACAAATATTCATTATGGAATACTTGGCACAAGATGAACATTTTAGTTTTCAAGTTTGAGCATCTTGAATTTCACTCATAATTTGAAATTGAATTCCACCGGAATTTGAAAGAGAGAGGAGACAATGATGATCAAACACCTGTTTAGCAAAATGATTAACTTAACCCCAGGGATTACTGTAGCATCATTACACCGGGGTGTTACAGTATATAATGAGGCAGAGTAGTATTCATACGAGGAGGTTCCATCACACGTGCCTGAACCGGCGTCCCAGCCCCGGGCGTTGCAACCCGGTTTACCTCCAGCGGGTTACTGGTCCCTGCATCGGATGTACGGAAGAAGTTTCGAGGATCATAAACCGGAGGCAGGTGGGATTGAGTCTTCTGGTATCTTCTCCTCATGACCTCATTTGACGCGTTCTGATCCATCGTGAGCTGGAAAGCCTGCGACCGAATCCACTGAGCTTGAGCACCCAGAGCCGCCCGCTCTGCGGTCATCCTGACGTCTTCCGCCGCCAGGTCTTCCTTAGCTTGCACTATATCCTGCTTTAACAGCACCACCTCCGCATCATGTTGAGCTTGATCCGCCGGGTTGACCATGGCAGTTAATAGAGCTGTCATCTTATCCATTAAATCCATGAGAACCTGAGCCGGTGGGCGCACAGGGCCTCCTGCCCCGGCTGCCCCTGACCCTGAGGTTATCGTTGTCGCTGCCGTAGAGTTTTGAACGGGTTGCGTGCCAGCCATGAAGATCCCAACTCTGCTCGGCGGCTTGAAGAGGTCCGGAATACTGCTGCCATCGGAACAGCCCCCAAGCCCGTCGTCTTGCAGTTGATACAAGGAATCCGTCTCACCCATGAATGACTCACCATCAGAGTAGATGGCCGTCTCACCGCCAGACACAGATCCTTCAGAGAGTTCCCCTCCATGGATGCATCCCACGAAGGCACGCTTCACGACAGGCTGAGCCCGGGCGGGTGTCGCACGCTGAGCCGTCTCGACGATGCCGGTGCAGATGTCCGGCTTAGGGCCCGGCTCGCCGATCTTGCCGATGAAGACGTGGATTTCGCCGAAGGGACCCGGTACCCGTACTCAATTGAGCCGGCGTCGGGGCCCCAGCCTGCGTCGTGATGTAGAGCTTGCCGCGACGACTCTTGGTCATCCGGCCCACAGTGTATCCCTTGAGCCCTTCGAAGCTGCCCTTCAAGAACTCAAATCCACCGTGCGCTGGCCCCACGGTGGGCGCCAACTATCGTGGAATTGTCACATCAGATGTTCAAGTGAAAGGACTTAGTCGTGGAGCCATCGCAACTAGGAAGCTTAAAGGGGTTAATCGGGACAAATAACATGGGGTTTATACTGGTTCAGCCCCTTAGGGTGAAGGTAAAAGCCTACGATCCAGTTTTGAGTGAGATTGCTTATGTCTCGATTACCAGGGAGCGAATCCACTTGACCTAGTTCTCGATCTGATGTTACTCGCCCTAAACCGCCGCCGGATCGTCCCTTTATATACAGAGGTCGACGCCCAACAGCTCTCAGAGTCGCGGTCGGCTCATAAACAGTGTCCGGCTCGGTCTCTCTCTATTCCTGCCTTACAATACAAGTTACATACATATGGCGGTTTATCTCTACGGGCCTTAAGTCACCTTTAGGCTTTTGGGCCCTTAACTGAATCGCCATCTTCAAGTGTCGTCTTGGGCTTCATAATACGAGTCGTCATAGGTATAACCCGGCCCCTCCTGGGCGGGTCATACCTAATAGTTATATCCCCAACACTTAGTGTGTCAAACTACCGATTCAATTTCCTATTAACATGAACATATGCAGCTTCATAAGGCTAGTGAAATCAGAGATGAGTGACATGCTGAGTTACAAAAGAACGACGACCAAACATTCTAAACAGTTTACGAACCATATATCAATTCAACGGCTGCATGCAAAGCAAATTTGGCAGCGAGTGATGCACTATTAAGTGAATGTTGGTGCCACTTTACGTGGAGAAATGAACTATTAACATTATTACGTGGTTAGTGACAGCAGAAACGTCTGACAGAGACATTAAACCTCGTGTACGTGGTTACCAAACTGCCAAATTTGCATAGATTAATTAGCTGTCGGCAATTGATCCCGGCAAAAAATAAAAAGATCCTTTACCACGTTTAATTTGTATAGAGATCAATTAGCGGCCCGTAAGTGATGCGGCTGCCAGTATAAATAGGACAACCCACGGCCCGCATTTTCATCTCCCACTAGCACGTCTCTCTCTCTCACCACAGCACTTGTCTCCTTTTCTTGTTCGTTTGTGCTTGCCAAGAGGAAGGAGGAGAGATGGAGGCCAAGAAGTTGAGGGTGTGCGCCATTGCCGCCCTGTGCGTGCTCCTGCTTGTGCTGCCGGGGCAGGTCGCCGCCAAGTCCAAGTTCTGCGTGTGCTACGAGGACTGCTACCGTCAATGCAGGCACCACATCCTGCGATTCGCCTGCGTTCCGTTCTGCTCCAACAAGTGCAGCCCCAACCAGGCCGCCGCCGCCGCCGGCGGTGCCGGCGGTAACCGCGACCGGTGCAGGGCGGCGTGTGCCAAAGTCAAAATCTGCGGCCAGTCAGATCCGTCCGGTAAGAAGACGATGGAACCATCTCACTCTCCCTCTCGCATTTCATTAATTTGTTCAGCTTGTTTATTTCATTTTCATGAACACCGATTGAACCAATGTTCTTCTTATGGTTTTGCGATTTGCAGAGGACGAATGCGAGCGTGGCTGCCTCTAGGAGTTTGGTCTTAATAAAAGGGCTGGCCGACCATGATCGTTCATATGATGTTGAACGGACGTGATTGTAGCAGCAAACCGATAAAAGTGGCGTGCGTGTGTGACAGTGAACAAGAAATGTAGCCATAATTAGAACTTCCAAAATCTGAAGAGTTCTCCATTAAAAAAAACATTTTAACAGTTTGTCGATTGGTCCATCATACTCCATCCGTCTCAAATTACTCGTCGCGGAAATGGATGTATCTAGAACTAAAAAACATATAGATACATCCAGGAAAATATCCTGTGGAGCATAGGCTTAGGTGCACCCCCTTATCTAGCCATCCATCTTTGCATCGCGATTCGTGCAAGAGCTTTTCTCTTTTTTGTTTCTTCCAAATAAAACAATATATGAACTTAAAATTTTTGCAAGATAGCAAAACATTCTTACTACAATGAGAGAAAAACTTTCAGATTTTTTCGTCCATGATAACTATTAAAAATAACATTTTTTTAATAAAGAAAATCTCATTTTGTATATTAATATCCGTCAAAAAAATCTATAAGTTTTTCTCTCATTGTAGTAAAAATGTTTTGCTATTTTGCAAAGTTTGAAGTTCATATGTTGTTTTATTTAAAAGCAACAAAAAATAGAAATTTTTACGCAGTAAATTAGTTGTCTAGCACGGATCTCAAAGCTATATTGAAGGGTATAGATAGAGGGTGTCCATGAGACTATGCTCTAAAAATCCGCGTCCGATACATCCATACCTGCGACAAGTAATTTAGGACGGAGGGAGTATTATGTAGCACGGCTTTGATTGCACGTTGCAGCAGCAAATATAATATTATAAGCGGTTTTGTTTTGATTCTGCACATCACTTGTGTGGATGTTATCATGATACGTGTAAGCGTTTTGGTTTTGATTTGGTCTATGGAGATGCCAAGCAAATTTCATTTTTGTTTCCTGAGTTAAATCGTGAAAGAAGAAACGAATGCCCTATAGTAGAGCATACAAATTCTCATGCAGCAATCAGCAATGGCATGTATTTCTCCGTGTGAATTCCAAACACAAATGAAATTGTGATGAAAATAAAGAGATTCGACTGATCATTAATAAAGATGTTTTTTGTCTTAAAAACTGGACCAATGCACCTATAACCTTTTTATGTAGAAGATTAATTGCATGAAAGTTCTTCTAGCTTTATTCAGAGTTCATGTTTCTACTTATGAAACAGTGCAAATTCCTGGTCTCACGGTGCACATGGGTGTGTAAATTGTCAGAGCAACTGTAGCAACAGTCGTCATATTCACAGTCGCTATATTGCATGTGGAGGGCACGCCATATGATTTTGGAGGCTGCACAGACGGCGTGCATACTTGAGTCGCCATATCTCAACCTCCATAATTTTCTTAATAAGGAACTTATCCGTCACTACCTACATACTTATTCTCCAATTACTTAATTAGCTTCTACTTCCCTTCATCATCAACAGCCGGCGGTGATGAGGTCGACGCTGTCGGTCACGGATGCGGTGAGTGTGAGGACGACCACCAGGGCGAGGGTGAGCACGAACACAGACGGTGAGGGCGAGGACGATTCCGACAGTGGCGCTTTGGGCTGTTGGGTATACCGATTCTAGTGACAGCAACTCGATTTCGATGGCGGTAATGCTTGAAATCAGTGGATGTTCGAGACCGTCCCCCGCTCCCCCGATCTAGGGTTCCTCCCTTCCCCTGCCGCCGCCGGCCGCCGGCCACCGGCCGCCCCCGCCCCAGCCCCCCTCCCCGGGCCCCCTCTCTCCCTTCCCCCGGATCTGCTCCGCGCCGCCTCCCCGGGAGGTGGCCGGGGCGACGCGAGCCCTGCCCCCCCTTCGGCCGCCCTCGTCGCTCCTTCCCACTCTGTCACCGCCGATGGGCGCCCCGGCGCTTGCCAGGTGGTGTTGGCGGAGGCGGGGCTTGCCTATCCCCGCGCGCGCGGCTCACGCGGTGGTGGCGTGGCCCCTTGGCGGCGAGACGGCGTGGTAGCACTGGTTGGCCGGTGGCGCGCCCCCAGCCCAGATCGGGGCCCGCGGGCCCCATATGGGTCCTAGCGGGCCGGCCCCCGGCGTGGCTTCATCATCGTCTGTGTAGTGAGGTGGTGGAGCAGCTCGGATGGGGGGCAGCGGCGCCGATGGCATGCCAGCTGCGGCGCGGAGGCGGGAGTTGTCCGGGCCTCTGAGGGCCCGGCAGGGCCTGTGGGGCCATGAACCTGGTAGGCTCCCGCTTTGGCGTCCGGTCGGCTACCGTCGTGGACGGTGGAGGTGGGGCCCTCCAGTATGCTGACGGTGTTGCTGCCCTAGTCCCGGCTCCCTTCCTCATTGTGCAGGCCATCTTCGCGGTGCCGTGATGAGACAGCGTGGTAAGCTTCGTGTCCGTGTGCCCAGGGTGGTGGTCGGTTTGGTGGCGAGCTCCAGAGTGCCTGAGCTGGAGGATGGGATCGGGAGAAATCCATGTTGGCTTGGCCGATACCGACGCGGTGGCGCCTGAGGGTGCCATCGGACCTTCCTGGAGGGCGTCGGGGCTACCCTTCCTCTTTCCTCACCGCGTACCGGGGGAAACCCTTGGCAGCAGCGTCGTTATCGTCACGTCCCTTCTTGGAGGTGTTGATTGGTACCGGCGCTTCGGACTCTCCACTAGTAGAAAAAGGGGCAATGGTCCAGGCCAGGTCAGCCCATTAGTCCCGGTTTAGTCCAGAACCGGGACCAATGGTGGCATTAGACCCGGTTCGTGAGCCCCGGGGGCCGGCCGGGCCACGTGGGCCATTGGTCCCGGTTCGTCTGGACCTTTTGGTCCCGGTTGGTGGGACGAACCGGGACCAATGGGCCTCGCTCCTGGCCCACCACCATTAGTCTCGGTTGGCGGCTTTGAACCGGGACCAAAGGCAGCCATTAGTCCCGGTTCGTGCCACCAACCGGGACTAAAGGGTTGGTCCTTTGCGGTCAGAGTTTAGTCCCACCTCGCCAACCGAAGAGTGCTCACACCCGTTTATAAGCCCCTCCCTATCTGCCTTGTTGAGCTCCTCTCAAAGTGAAAATAGATGCCCTTATACAGGAAATTTGACCTAAATTCATATTGAATTTCTCTGAAGTTAGTAGAAATTTATTATGAATTTAGCTTGAATTCTCTCTATAAGCGCATCTATGCTCCTTTTTTAGTAAAGTTAATCACAACTATTTTTTCTTCTATTTATTTCTGAGTAGTTTTTATATAGTTTTTTTTCTTTTCTGCTATATTTATTTTTTTCTATTTTTTCTGAGTTGTAATAAGTCATTAAAAATAAAAAATAGGTGCAATGCTCGTTAATTAGCTTCAAGCCTTTCAGAATAGTGTAAACTGCACTGCACATAGCTCCGTGCAGTCTACCCTATTCCTCAAGGTCAAGGCTTAAAGCTAAGCAACATGCAGGTTAGCATTGAGCCTCTTCTGCATCGTCTCTGCACTCGGGGCTTATAAACCGCTGCGAGTGCCTCTCGCTTGGCGAGGTGGGACTAAAAAACAGTTGTAGAAAGAATCAACTAAAACACTCTTTTACCGGTTCATGCCACGAATCGGTACTAAAAGGTGCTCGTTGGGCACCAGCCTTAAAACATGTACCAAATAAAATGCCTTTGTAACAGCCTTAGAACTGGTACTGAAGGAATCAACTAAAAAGCTTTTATAAACCTCTAGTATTATTGAAACTAAAATTATATAGAATTTCGTTACAAACTTTAATAGCAAAAAGATTTATCATAAAAGAAAATAAATAAGTAATAAGAATTTTGTTCAAAACATTAAAAGCAAAAAGAATTATCATAAAAGAAAATAAATAAGTAATTAGAATTCTGTTCAAAATATTAAAAGCAAAAAAGAAA
>NC_057810.1:81373620-81374586 GCF_018294505.1 Triticum aestivum
ATTAGAATTCTGTTCAAAACATTAAAAACAAAAAGAATTATCATAAAAGAACATAAATAAGTAATTAGAATTTTGTTACAAACTTTAATAGCAAAAAGAATTATCATAAAAGAAAATAAATAAGTAATTAGACGGGTGCATTGGTACCGGTTGGTGGAAACTAATTATTCAAATTTGGAAACTAATGGAGTAACAGAAAGATTATAATTAATCTAAGCTAAAAGAAAAAAAGAAAAATCAAAAGAAAATAAATAATTCAAAGCAAAAAATAAAATAAGTAAAATAAAAAAGTGCCACCTAAAGGGCTACCACGGCCTGAATACGACTAGAAACCCAACAATGGGCCAGGATTCAGGCCCGCAATAGGCCCAATAGGCCCACATGCACGTATAGTGCGTTTAGGCCCGTAAGCCTGCATTTGAGAGGAGCTCGAGAGGGCAGCGGGACTGGAGCTTATAAACCACTCTCGAGCTCCCTCAGCTAGCGAGGTGGGACTAAACTTTCCTGCCACGACGCGGGCAGCACAGGGCCTTTAGTCCCGGTTGGTGGCACCAACCGGGACTAAAGTGGTGCATTGGTACCGGTTCGTGGCACCAACCGGTACCAATGCCCTCCCTTTAGTCCCGGTTGGTGCCTCCAACCGGGACCAAAGCCCTCTGCTTCCCGCCCTTTGTGGTGCTGAAAAGAGGCCTTTGGTCCCGGTTGGTGGCTCCAACCGGGACTAAAGGGGTGCATTAGTCCCGGTTTGTGCCACGAACCGGGACCAATGCCTTTGCTATATAAGTAGCACTTAGGAAAATTTCAGAACCGCCCATCCTCACTTCAATCTCTTCTCCTGCTCTCCACCGACGGCAGTGAATCCATCCCCGGCCCGCGCCGCCCCGACGCCGCCCCGACGCTGTCGCCGCCCCGCCCGCCCCGCACCGCACCTCGTCGTCGCCGTCGTCGTCGCCGTCGCCATGAGCA
>NC_057810.1:81375192-81404107 GCF_018294505.1 Triticum aestivum
AGAATCTGTATGATTTTTTCTGTTGTAATTTTGTTCATAGAATTTTAATGAATTTTTTGTCCATAGTATTTTCTTTGTCAACTTATTGTGTATGTATAGGAAAATTGTGAATGATATAAGTCATTTATGAATATGTTCATATTTAGAATAGAGGAAAAATGAAAAAAATAAGAAGAAAAAGTGTTTAATATAATTAGTTAGAAAAATAATAGAACTATAATTAAACTAGTTTGTTTTTAGTAAGTACTATTTTATTTTATTTATAGTAAGTGCTTCATATATAGTTGAACTAGCTAGTTGATTTAATAAACTACTTTATTTTACTATATATAGAAGTAGTTTGTTTTTAGTAAGTACTACTTTATTTATTTATAGTAAATGCTTAGTAGTTGAACTAGTTGATTTAATTAATAAAACTACTTTATTTAACTATATATAGAAGTAGTTCCCGCATCGACGTCGGCGATGCCTATCTCGCATCCTCGTCGTCATCGACTCGGCGGTGGAGGCCTGCTTGATCAGGGCCATGTTCGGGACTGGGCTTCGTCAGGCTGGTATTGGGAGGTGCTACCTTCCGGGGGACGTAGGAAGTGAGGAGGCAGCCCGTTGTTGACCCGATCCTTGTTTGGTGGCCGTTGCGTGGGCCAGTGACGGTGCCGAGGCTTTCGGACACCGCGGAGGTGGTACGTCACCGCGTCAGCAAAGGAGGACGAGCACGTCCGTCGCTACATGGTTGCATTGGAGGGCAGGTTCGACAATACCTGGCAGATTCTTCAGGGATCTCACTGGAGCTATGATCCTGTGATGGTTCCTTATCTTTGGGTGTCCACCGCCCGCGACGATACCCGTCGGGTGCTACAATTCTAGTTGTATTAGTGATGCTATATTGGTGATAATATTCGACGATGTACGAACACCAAGAGATGATGTACTTTAGCTTATAATTGAATACATGCTAATTTGAATACTACTTTATTTTATGATTTGGTTTTGCTTATTTTATAATTTGGTTTTGCTTATTGAATGCTAATATTGGAAAAGTTCTCCTTCATTCCCGTGTGCTAGACTATTTGGTGTAATAATGCACTCGGAAATGAAAGGAGGAGCTACGTACCATCACCGATAGTCAACCCATGATTAATAGTAATGATCTAGTTTAATATTTGAATTATGAATGTAGGCCGGAAATGTCGTACTCGGACGAGGAAAATTGCCCGGAGGAGTGCGACTGGTGCCACGACGACCGAGGTATGTGCGACAGGTTCATTGAGCTGGATGAAGATCGGCGCTTCAGTATTAAGCTCGAGGAGACCTTCGATGTTCATACGGTATGCAACGACGACAATAATTTTTTTCGTAATTAAGCACGACTTTAACTATTTTAACGTGTATTTTTCATCTTTTCTAATTCGACTAGCTTATTCCATGCTATGCAAGACGCTATGTCTTGGAGAGGATGTGTTTTGAAGACCATGAAAGTATGGAAACCAAAAAATTTCTCCTAAGGACCCATCATGGTGTGGATTTTCAAGTAAAGCTATACAATGCTGAGAGTGTAACCCATTTTGGTTGCAAAAATTGGGAAGCACTTTGCAAGATGTATGGTTTTGATGACGGTATGCTTGTCACCATGGATCTTGGTGATCCTACAATCGAGCAAGACAGACCTTCGATTTGGGTCCTTGTGGATACACCTCCAATTCTCCCCCCATGTGATCTTAACATAGTTAATTATTAAGTAATTTATATTGTTTATTTCAAAATAGTTGACATCTTATTTTCATTGACAGCTTATTTTCATTCTTCAAAGAATGTGCGGAAGATGGTCAATATGTGCCACTAGTGAGAAAAATCATCTAGGGAGAAAAATCATCTGATCGCATTTTGTACTGATCTTGAGAATTACAATGTCTACAATTGAATTCCTCAACATTATGGTCAATATGTGCCACTAGTGCACATGTTGAACTACGGTAACTACCATGGAGATACCCTGGTAAGATTTTTTACTATTACGACATCCGTGCATCTTTTTGCACACTTCTAAAACTAGTACATCATTGCTAACTACAAAGTTATTATTATGTTTTTCAACAGATAATCCCGAATGATTGTGTGCCTCATCTGATGTATACGCACGGTAGCCTTCATGTTTTGAACATACAACCAGGTCTTCCTACGAATCTGAACTGTCCATACCGGGTTTCTAAAAGAAGTGGAGACATGACAATCAAAGAATAGAAAAAATATATGGACAGTCGTAAGGAGCTTCTTGGAAGCAAAAGGCAGCGAAGCGCAAGAATTGGAGACAGGATGATCTCCATTCTTCATAATGGAGAGTCAGGGTCTATATTATTTTATGCTATTTTACCTTAAGGGTGTTTAGGTCCTACCTGATACTGATGATCATGTGCTAAGAACAATTATGTAGGGTTGGGTTCGATGACTATGAGGATGATGATCGTATGACTTATTATTAATAACGAGTAGAAGTTGTATGATGATGCATGATTAGTAGGACTTGTTATTATATATGATGATGTATGATGCGAGCATGCATGAGTTATTATATCAGCGGGTGAAATGAACATAGCAGCAGCGTTGGTAAACCAAGGACGAAGATATAAGAGAGGACACTTCTCTCTATTAGCTAGCTAATAAGAACCTAAAAATAACCCCCAAAACCCCTAAAGCAGCCACTTTTTCTTTTAAAAAAAACATCACCTTTTGGTCCGGGTTGGTGCCACCAACCGGGATCAAAGGCCCCCCTGCCTGGGCTCAGCGCACCGGCCACGTGGAGGACCATCTGTCCCGGTTCGTGTTAGAACCGAGACTAAAGGGGAGAGGCATTAGTAACGACCCTTTAGTCCCGGTTCATGAACCGGGACTAAAGGTCTTTACGAACCGGGACAAATGCCCTGTTTTCTACTAGTGCTCGGAGCTTGGGGGACGATTTCCCGTGGAAGCAACGGTCGCGAGGCTTCGTCATCTTTGTCAATCCGCCGTTATCGGCATTTGTTTCTTTTCTTTTTTCTCTTTCTTTTCTTTTGGGCGTGGTTGTGCTGCTTCCACCCCAGCATTTATCGTTGGTTGTATCGGATGTTTGCTTTGTAATACAAAGCAGGGGGAAACCTTTTTTCTTAAAGCTTAGTATATTTTGAACAATGAGGACGATTCCAGTCCTCATCGATGATGAAGGCAGCCTCTCCTCCTTTGAGAGCGGCACCCACTTTAGGTTGTGGGCAGCGGGGAGGAAGTAGAGGTTATGGACGATTGAGAGAGAAGTGTATGTTGTGGGCATCGGAATATGAGCTACTTAGGACATGGCGATGGGATGCGTCGATTCGGTGCCCGAGCACAGCTGCACCCGATATCCTGATCGTACGTTCCTCTCTTGGGATGCGAATAAATCACTCTGGCACGCCCGACACGAGTTTGCGGAAAAGGGATCTACTGCTCCCTCTTCATGCTCCCATCCGTGCTCCCACCTCATCCTACGGCTGTTTTTTTTTTTTCTTTTTAATCTAATTATCTCCCTCCTGATTTTAAGGGATGGGGTCGAATTTTATTTTGTTCCAATCAAATCAAGCTACGTATATGGGAGCATAAATGGGCGCACAAGTAGGAGCACGCAAGTCTGGTCCGCAACGGAGGGCGCGCGTGGGGGTCCTGGTCCACGGACCAGAACGTTGCCTGATTTCTCGATCCAACAGATAAAGGGGACAACACGTTATTGCACAAAAGCTGAGCCGTTTGTCTTACCTGGTCGTAGGCCCACACGGCCACACGTGCTCGTGTCCTGGCAAAGCGGCGCCCCACCCACCTCCAAGATCGGGTTAATTTTGGAAGATGCTCGGGCCTTCTCTCTCCCCCAAGATGAACGCCATTATCGCCTTGCTTTGAGAACCTGGCGTTGCAACCCTGCTATGAGGCGAGAGAGGAAACAATGGATGATGGTGGATAGGTTAGTTCCCGCGGACATGGGAAGTTTGGTTTAGTAAAGTTTGGGTTGGGATTTTTGCCTAGCAGAGTGCGATTCCTGAAGCTAATCTTGTCCAAATTCCTGCTGCAGGCGGAATTTGGTGACAACCTCGACAATTCAGATTCGGTTCCCCTGGTCTGTCGGAAAACGAGGCCAACCGTACAGAGCCGGAGGACTCAAATGCCGAGTCTGCGTGCGGTCAACAACTCGGCGGAGATCACATTTGCAGAGATCGAGTTGGGGGCGCCGGCGTGCGGATGCATCTCTGACCCGGTCAGTGCAGTCTACTGACAGAGTCAACCGGGAGGCCCCCAGTTGGAAATCTGAATTTCCCTAATAGAAATTGTACTTTTTTTGCATTTCAGCTGTAGAAATTTCCATCAGCCAATGGATTGCTCCATGAGAGGAAAGCAGCAAAACATATTGTTGCATGATTTCGTAAAAATGATAAGTAGGTTCACTGTCAGAATGGCTGCCTTTGCACTGTCAGAACTTGTTGAAACTATGTACTGAATATATAGTTGTACTGAATATGTACCATTTGTGTAAAAAAAACAGATTACAATGTGCCCCATATGGTTGCCCTGGTGCTCATGTTGCGCTATGGGAAAACCAATCAACTGCGCGTTTGGGTACCCGGCGGCTTGTTGCTGAGCACGGCAATCTGCAGCGGAGTCATCATTCTGAAGTCATCCTTCGTACGTAGGCGCGCTGGATTCAAAGAAACGACACTCGCGTGCCTCGCAAATCAGATCCAAAGAGTCAGCTGCACATCTAAGTGGGGAGATGTGATCGGAAACGAACTGCATGCGGGGGAATAATACGGGTTTACTTACCGAACACATTTGTATAAGCGATGCCCGGTCCTGTTCCCCGTCCTTGCGACATTGGTCTCCATCTCCGCTCCGCAAAAAGGACAATCAATGAGAGAAAGAAGAAAGTCTTCCGGAACAAGAAGAGATGAGGAAGACGCATCGGACATGGCGGACGGAGTGAAAGGGGGTTAGGCCAACTCCACCGCGCGATCCTATCCTGTTCGGCCCCGTCCGTTTGGGGTAAAACGGACAAACTGGACGGCCCAGCGCGCGGGAGCAAACGGATGTTTGTCCGTTTTGTGTCCGCTTTCAATCCATCTGCGGCCCAAGTTTGCGCCGCTTTTGGGGCGAAACAGACAGCGCGCGGACGGGCGGGACGCGCGCGCTTGTCCGTCCCTGGCCCGCCTGTCGGTGACCCAAAGCAAAACCCCTCAAGCTTGGATGAAGATTAGCCAAGATCCAAGGACCGGCGCGCAACAAAAGAGTATTGTTTTTTGGACGAGAGTCCACAAAACATTCCATCAAAGGAAGTTGTTTGAGCCCTACCAATTTGAAAGCAAACGTGACGTCGGCTCGATTCAAAAGAGATGGTTGCATGACACTTTGCATGGCATGATGTCGCAAAAGGATGTGAGGGGCGAGAAGAAGCAACAAAGCAAGGATGAGCAAATGAAGCAATACCTAGAGCTCCAAACGAAGAAGCTTGAGATGGAGGAGGCGGCCAAGAGAAGGAAGATCGACATGTAGGAGGCGGCCCGGCAGAGGCAGCTCGACATCGAGGAGGCGGCCCGGCAAAGACAGCTCGACATCGAGGCCGACAACGTCAAGGCCAGGCAAAGGCATCCCGACATCGAGGCCACCAATGCCGCCACCAAGGCGAAAGAGGTGGCCCTGGCGATCATGAGCGTGGACTTGTCGAAGATGAGCGAGAAGACGAGGGCCTGGTTCGAGGCCAGGCAGAAGGAGATGCTCGACGCCGACGGCCTGAACTAGGTCGTCCGATCGGTCGTGGCCGTTCTTTTTTGGAGGCTGGCATGGTTGCCGCCCGCCCGGACCGCTGGTCGTGTGTCGATGAGAAAAACATTCATTTTGAAGGTCGGATGTGTTGCCGGCCGCTGGCTGTACTACCGGCGAGGACAACCATTCATTTTGGAGGCCGGGCTGTGTTGCCGGCCGCTGGCTAATGCCCGCGATGGATGTGTAGGCCGCTGGCTGTGCTGCCGGCGAGGACAACCATTCATTTTGGAGGCCGGGCTGTGTTGCCGGCCGCTGGCTAATGCCCGCGATGGATGTGTAGGCCGCTGGCTTTGTTGCCAGCGTGCGTGATGAACTGCGGCCGTAGGGCTTGGCATTTGACATGTTTCTCTTTTTTTAAATAGACACGGACACGATGGGGTAAAGGATGGGGCCGCGCGCTGGGCGCATGGCCACCGCATCCCCGGACAGGCCCGGACACGACCCCATCCCCCTGCCCAAATGGACAAAATCCGTACAAAACGGACGTCCGTTTGGGGTCGCGCGGTGGAGTTGGCCTTAGGAGATAGGCGATGGGGATTTTTTTATGCGGCGAGATGTGCAGGACGAGAGGATGGAGGTGCATTTAAGGCGACCTCATCTGCTCGCCGTTTGGGAGGCCGGTGGCGTCCACGGCTCAGGCTGGCTCAGAGACAATGCTGAGCCATTGCACTGCGACATGTTCCGCCTGTCCAAGGCCATGCGCCGTCGCAATCATTGCGGGCCAGCGGCAGATTAAAGAAAAAGAAATACGGTAGTGGAATACAATGGATGGCACAAATCCAGATGCGAGGCAGAGGTGTGGATTTCGGGCTCATCTGAGCACGGGAGTATATGATCACGAGCACATATGCACTCGATATCTTGTGCCTTCGCTAGCGCATGGGAATCTAGGCCAATTCCTAATATGGTTGTTTTTGAAGCCCTGGTAATTGCGCACTGTGGCAGAATACGGGCCAGCTGCTTGGCGGCCGTCTCCCGATGATGGGCTGAGCCGTGGCCCAGGTTCGTTGTTGTATGTCTGTTCCGTCTCCCGATGCGGATTATGAAGGGGGAGGAGAATGCAGAGTGTGTTAATGACACGGTGCTAGTTCTTATTCCCAAGGTGATGAACCCAACACTCCTCTCACAATTTCGTCCAATAAGCTTATGTAATGTGCTATACAAAATTGCGTCCAAAGTTGTTGCAAATAGGCTGAAAGTGATCCTGCCGGGCATTATTTCTGAAGAACAATCAGCCTTTGTCCCAGAGAGGTTGATCACAGACAACATTATTTGCGCTTATGAGTGCTTGCATTTTATGAAGAGAAGTAAAGCAAAGAGAAATTCTCACTGTGCACTGGAGCTGGATATGATGAAGGCATATGATCGCTTGGAATGGTCCTACCTCCAGGCTATAATGATGAAGATGGGCTTTGCACAACAATGGGTGAATATTGTTATGAGCATGATCAGCTCTGTAACATTTTCAGTTATGTTCAATAGTGAGAAACTTGAATCTTTCAAACCATCACGAGGCATCAGACAGGGAGATCCGATCTCCCCCTACCTTTTTTTGATTGCAGCAGAGGGCCTTTCGTGCCTACTCAAAACCAGTTCACAGTCGACCGCGCTTGAGGGGATCAAGGTGGCAAATTCAGCTCCGGCTGTTAACCACCTCCTCTTTGCGGATGACAGCCTACTGTTATTCAAGGCGATTTCAGAGGGGGCAGTTGAGGCTTCAAACCTTCTGGAGTTATATTGCAACGCATCGGGCAGCGTATCAACTATGAGAAATCGTCCATTTTCTTTAGCAAAGGATGCCCACAACAGTTGAGGGACAGTATTAAAGCAATTCTTCATGTACACAATGAATCATTGAATGAACGTTATTTGGGCACGCCTACGGATGTGGGGCAGTCCAAAATGAACACATTCAGATATCTCCGAGATAGAGTGTGGGAGAAGGTGAAGGGTTGGATGGAGAAGCTCTTATCAGTGGGAGGGAAAGAGATCCTAATTAAAGCAGTGGCACAGGCCCTGCCGGTCTACTCCATGGCCTGCTTTAGGTTACCTAGAGGCCTCAGTGAGAATATTTCCTCTATTATTAGGCAGTTCTGGTGGGGAAGCAAAGCGGGAAAACGTAAACCAGCATGGGTGGCTTGGGACATTATGACACGGCCAAAACATCTTGGAGGCCTTGGCTTTCGGGATAGGGAGATTTTTAACCTTGCTTTGTTGGCAAGACAAGCCTGGAGAGTGCTATGTGACCCTGATTCACTGAGTTCCCGGATCCTAAAGGCAGTTTACTTCCCGAACTCCTCTCTTATGGATGCAGATCTTGGCAGTAGACTGTCATAAATTTGGCGGGCGATATTGGATGGGACAGACATGCTAAGGCTAGGCCTTATCAGAAGAATTGGTAACGGGAAAACTACATATATATGGACGGAGAACTGGCTTCCACGTCCTGGAATGATGAGGCCGATCGCACCCATGCTTCCAAACCCTCAACAGTTAGTTTCAGATTTGTTACTTACAGCGACAGCGAGTTGGAATGAGCAGCTTGTCCGTTCGGTGTTCTTGCCCATTGATGCAGAAGCAATTCTAGCTATTCCTTTATGTACTAGAAACGTAGAAGATTTTTGGGCTTGGAGTGGAGAGCAAAGAGGGTCTTTTTCTGTCAAGTCTGCCTACAGAATTATCGTGCAAACCAAGATCACAAGAGAGAACTGGATTGAAGAACGGGATAGCTCATCGACAGCTGACAGTTTGCGGACGGACTGGACTGAACTTTGGAAGATCGAAGTACCTCCAAAAATCAAACTCTTTCTATGGCGACTCTCTAGGAACTCAATCCCGACAGCCGATCTCTTGGAGCATCGGCATATGTCAACATCGGCTGCATATTCGTTATGTGGAGCGAGGGAGTCGTGGAGGCATGCTTTATTATCTTGCCCGATGGCTGGCAGCGTATGGGCACTAGCTGATGAGGCCATCCTGGACCAAATGAGCCGTTTTGACACAGTTAATGTCAAGGGCTGGCTGTTTGACATGAAGGGAGCTTTGTCAAGTGATCTGTTTGTCCGCATGACGACCACTTTATGGGCTATATGGGCGGCAAGAAGAAAGGCGATCTATGAAGATATATTTCAGAGCCCATACTCCACTCATTGCTTTGTCAATTCCTTCCTCAATGATATCCAACTTGTCAAGCAACCAGAGATGAGAGTAGTGCCACCAGTGCATGTGAGGCCAACTGGTTGGATTAAATCACCCCCAGGCTTGATGAAAGTAAATGTTGATGCGGCCACTATGACAAGATCAAAATTTGGGGCAGTTGCTGCGGTTTGCAGGAATGGAGAGGGCTTGTATCTTGGTGCTTCGGCTATAGTTTTTAATGGGATTTGTGACCCAGCCACCCTCGAGGCTTTGGCAGTACGGGAAGCAATGGCACTTGCAGAAGATCTCCATATACATGCACTACACGTTGCCACAGACTGCAAAAGCGTGGTGGAAGATATCAAACAAAAGAACAGTCCAAACTATGGGGCTATTATCCGTGAGATAGTTGATTATTCTCGTAGTTTTCATTCATGCAATTTTGCGCATGAGTTTAAGAGCTCGAATGTCGAGGCTCACAATCTAGCGAAGCATGTTTTGAGACTAGGGATCGGCCGCCATGTTTGGTTGGGCAACCCTGATGACCTTCAGTTCGTCCTTGTAAACATTGTGACGTTTTGAATAAAAAGCTTCGTGGATTGTCTCAAAAAAAAAGATAAGATGCTTTCCGTCAAGAGCAATAGCCATCCTAAAAAAAAGAGCGACAGCCTCGAAACAACCGCAGATCCAGACTCTTCTTCCCCAATGCGGGAGGAAGTGTGAGAATGGGCGACCGACGCTTAATGGAGTTCCTCATGCATCCAATCCGTAGGTATGAGAGCGATTTTCCCCCAATTTGCGTGTGATCTGTAGAGTGGAGCACAGGGGACTGAGGTTTATTTGCTTTCTCTGCCATAGATCCACGCCGAGTGAGGAGGTAGGAGAGAGTCTGCTGTCGGAGTTTGCCGGCGGACGGTAGCAGGCGAACGGTGGTGGTGCCATTGCTGGAGGGCACGGGTGTGAGTGGCGATGGGCGGATCTGCGTGGCGTCTGCACCGGCGGCGACGAGCGGGGATGGGCGAATCTGCAACGTGGCTCAAGCGGCAACAGTGAGAAGGACAACTCGCCTCCGACTTCTGAGCTCTCCATAGGAAAGATAAATCCCCAGGCTCCTGGTTGGAATAAAAGGTGAGGGGAACTGAATTTAAAATTTGATCAGTGCTATGAAGAATTTCACTAAACGTATTTCCAGGTTGTTTGTGGTCATGCATTTTGGTTGAATCTTGGTGTGGCAGTAATCCATGGTCTGATATGAATTAGTGTGAGGACTTGATGTTTTAATCTAATTAGGCTTCATGTGAGTTAGTAGTTTGAACTACAATTAGATGAGCAGAGAATCAGTTCGGTTGACACAAATCATTTGTAGTCCCTCTCAGGCTGAGAATTTTTTATGAGCTTACCGATGACAAATGTTGATGCCTTGCTAAGAATAATCTCTTTAAAACTTGAAGGGGGCCGAGCAGTACGAACATCAGCCCTAGCACTAACAGTGTGGTCAAGGAAGATGCGGACGTGAACAAGGTTGTACCGCTTGTGCAAGATGAAGATAACAATTGCCCAGGTAAGATAGTAGGTCCATCCTCAAAAGAATGGTTTGCAATTAGACTATTTTGTTTTTGCAAAATGTGAATGGATGATCATATATGGTAACACATCTTGGGGCTTGTTTCTGGTAGCTGATGCTGGTTTAATGGATGTTGTTCTGGAGGAGATCAACGCGATGCATGTACATGCCTCTCAGGCAGCATCATGTGATGTTAGGGCACGCACAAGCATCCCATTGGTAAAACAAGAAGGTGTTGGAGATGGTGATGTGCAGGGGCCTGATGATGTGGTTGTGCGCAGGGTGGAGCGGATAGATGACGTGCATCTAGATGATCAACTTGCTCGGCAACTTGAAGCAGAGCTGGATGTGGAATGTGAGTACAGGAAAAAACTTTGATCTAAAAATGCTTACTGATTCCTGGATGCAGAAGCAACTTATAATTGTGTGCTTACTTTTGTGTGTATGCTTTTGCAGATGAGATGGAGATAGCATCCCGTGCACCGGCTGCGAGTGCGACGACGGGTTTGGTTCATGGGGTTATTGACATCTCTGACGATGAAAGCAATGATGAAGTTGATATGGAAGAATGGTCTGATGATCCTGAGCACGCTAAGTTGTCTGAGACAGACAGAAAGCTGAGGGAGCAAGAGCTGCAAGATCCAGATGTCACGAAAATGTATCAAGAAATGTATGATAAAAATGATGGTCTGCGAGAAGAAGACTGAGGTTGCAATGATGTATCAAAAGCTGTATGATCAAAATGGTAAGTTTGCATGAAGGCAGAAATGAGGTGATGCAAAACATGGTGGTCATGTATTGGACACGAATGAACTAATGCATTTATGTTTTGCTACAGCAACTAAAGCTGAGATCGCCAATGCGACAGCAAACCAAAACCTTGCTCAGGAGGTTGAACCGGCAGGTCGAGAAACAAGCCCCGTTGAGGGTGGCCATAGAGGTATGATAGTAAACAAAGTATACTACCACAAATGTGAAATATGTTGACACTGATTTGCTTGATCTGTCAATTGTACATGCAGATGTTCAGGTTGATAAAAGTGCGAATGAGAATTGCCGTCGCTGGCAGGCAAATATCGAAGGTTAGACGCACTGAAAAAAGTTCATACATTTAAACACAACTTCTAAAATGTCTTTTTTTGAATGCAGTTTGAATATTTACTAAGAAACAACTCTGCTTTGCAGGACGGGCGTGCATTGGTGGTTCTCAGCCATGATGGTGGTTGTTGATTTGATTATCTTTATAGCCTTGAAGTAATGCTTGGTTTGATTCTCTGGATTGCAATGCTTGGTTTACTACAGATAGCATATACATTTAAGTTCCCTCCTGAGAATTGTATTAGAACTACTACCCTGATTACATATGCAATTTGCATAATATATTTGGATGGATGCCCCCCTGATTTTAAGTATAATTTGGTGAGGGAATTTTTGGATCGATGTTCTTATATGAGGTTTCTGTGGTCAGTTGTCGGATCACTCTTACAGACTTTTGTTCTTAGATTTGAAATCTGTAGCTCACATAATACAACAATCAGTGTTGTAGCTGAGCACTTCTTGTTTTTATTCAGTACAACCACATTTTTTTCTTCAGCTCTCAAACTGCAGCTCACATGGTTGTGCTTCTTAACTCTTAGTTTTCCCAGCTCTTATGATGCAGTTCAAGTGGTTGTGATATATATTTATCCTAGATAGACAATCAGTGTTCTTCTATCTAGTTTTACACGGACAAGTCTAAAAGGAATGTTTCTCAGTTTCATTGATCCTCTTTATTTTTAGAAATGTTCAGTGATAATAGCATTTTTATTTCAGAGCTTGTATTACAGCTTGAGATGATGCTTAAACTGTCTTTTCAACATGTTTTCTTCTGTGTTATGGTTCAGTCTTTCTTCAGTTATTCCTTTCAGTATATATCATTGTCTACTTTTGGTTCAGCCATGAAGTAATGCTTGGTTTGATTCAGGTGTCAGTGTTGTCCCAAATTCTGAAAGTACTCGCTATGCCTTTGGTCATCAGCCATTATCCTTCTTTTGTGTCTGTGCACTGCTGTAATCACGTGATACGGCTCAAATTTCTTTGAGTCGATTTTGTGGGATGTCTCCGATCTTTCACCGGCGCAAAGGAGCTAGCAGAATATACTTGATCAGAAGCAGATGTACTAGAGCAGACAGAGATATATATGTGTAGAGATGTGTACGTGTGGAAGAACTTGGACTAGATGGATCGGAAGTAGTGGACGTGGTGTAGTAGTACTAGAGCTAGACTAGATGGATGGATTATGCTAATGATGATTAGTGGCGGCGGCGGCGGCGACAGAATAATTAGCAGATGAGAACTAAGCAGCAGCAGACGGAAGGAAAAGAGATGAGATCAATCCTTGCCGGTCAAGAACCGAACTAACTAGTGCCCTGGGAATCAAGTCGCCGGAACATAAGCAATCACGAACCAAATTATGGAACGCAGGAAACAGACTGCCTCATCATCAAATGCATCTGAGAATATTTTTCATCAACTCAAACCTAGCTTTTACATAGCCACTCGGCCTTTATTTATATAGGTGCACGCAGGCAACCTGGGCTAAGCCCGTAACTCACAAGGACACACCAACGGACTTGAAAAACAAACTAATTACTAGGAGGAGCAAAACTAATGTAGTAAATTCTCCGTATAACTAGGAGACCTTCATGTATATGGTTTAATTAATTCCAACGAGGTGGAGTCTGAAAGTTTGGCTTGATATCTTCTGTTGGTGGTGTCGCTGGTGATTGATATTTATGTTGTAGCATCGACTGATATGCTCGTGGTACGGGCCCAAGTATACCTGCACCTGTTCTCCTCATGCCAGCTGCTACTCCACGTTGTGCTGGTATGATATATTTTCTACAGCCAGAGTCGCATGCATCCTTCTCAGCCGTGACCTTCTCCGATGGTGCAATAATATTAGCTACATAGCTAGGGGTGATCACATCATCCACTCCCCCTTCACGCGAAACCGTCCTCAGTTTCGGGGCACTCTTAAAAATCTCCTTGTGTATGGCGAACAGAGGATCAATCTTGATAGTGTTGCTACCCATGGGCTGCAGCTCACGTTTGATGCCAACATCTCGGAACACATAAGTGTTGGGTCTCCCCTCATGTATAGCATTGCGATCATATTGCCACGGACGACCCAATAGCAACTGACACACATCCATTGGCACAACATCACAAATCACCTCATTATAATATGTGCCAATATTGAACTTTACGCGTACCTTGTGAGTCACCTTCAGTCGTCCGGAGTTGTACAACCACTCAATGCAATGTAGTTGCGGATGTGGCCATGTCTTCAATCCTAAAGCGTCAACCACACGCTTGCTTATGATGTTGGTGTAGCTCCCTCCATCAATAATCAACTTGCAACACTTGTTGTTGATTCGGCATTGTGACTGAAAATTTTTCCACCGCAGTCCTGCGCTTGGAATTTGATCCTCTTTAGCTCGCTGCACCATGATGCATGGCAGATCATAATCCAAAGGATAGCACATGATAGGATTAGTTTCACTTTCCCCTTCCTTGGGCTCATCAGACTCCGAGTCAGTTTCGTCTTCGGAAACATATCCATCATTAACAAGGAGCACTCTCTTCTTGTTCGGATAATCAATGCGTTTGTGTCCCCTACCTCCACATGTGTAACAAACAATCTCACTAGTACACATAGCAGACTGCGCACTTGAATCAGCCCTTGAAGCCACTTTGCTCGCGGCCATAGATTCTTTGCTCATCTGCTTGTGATCGGTAGCAGCTGACCTATAGGATGAAGCTGGCTTGACATTATCATCGTCATGCGAATAGGAACGTCGCCCTATGCTGAAATTGGTGCGGCCTTTGGAAACTTGCTTGGCTTTGACCTACTGTTCGGCACGCTCCGCTTGATGATGAAGCTCTTGCATATCATTATACTGCATCAAATCAACACGGTCACGTATATCCTCATTCAGCCCCTCGAAGAAGCGTGTCATTGTTGCATCATCAGACTCATGCACATTAGTTCTGATCATCAGAACTTGCATCCGTTGGTAATACTCATCCACCGTCATGGCTCCTTGAACAAGACGTCGAAGCTTTGTGTGTTGCTCCTTCTGAAAATAAGCTGGCACAAAGCGAGCACGCATTGTACGCTTCATCTCACGCCACGATTCTGGTCGTGCGTCACTGCGGTTGAGCTGATCCCATCAAATTAATGCATAACCTAAAAATTCAAGAGAAGCAAAACGAATCTTCCACTCCTCGGAGTAACCGTGATTATCAAAAATCTGCTCCACACGCATCTCCCACTCAAGATACTCCTCGGGACCGGCTTTGCCTGTGAACGAAGGTATAGTAATTTTTATTCTACCAATGCCTCCGTCCTCGTCCTCATCGCGGCGCCGCCTTGGTCCATCATCACCGGGACGAGCATCCTGTCGTGGTCGGCGAGGCAAGTCGCCGCGAGCATCAGAACCATCCTCGGACTCAGCATCATTGTCGTCGTTGGCAACGTCCGCGTCACGGACATGTCGAGGTGCTCGCTGCTGCAGGGCATGTTGTTCCCTCGCTGGAGCAGCCGCACCGGCTGCCCTTGCCTCTAGGCGACGGAGGGCTGCTTGCATGGCCTGGAACCCGTCGGTCACCGTCTCGTCGAGGGCCTTCATGCGGCTGTCGAAGTGCTGGTATGTAGCCTTGAACATAGCACGGACACCTGGGTCCAGATCGGGACCATATTGCGGCGGCCCGTCATCCTCCCGCAAATCATCCTCGTCACGCTTGCTTGCGGTTGACATCACGCGCAGTGATAAACCTAGCGCTCTCTGATACAAGCTGATACGGCTCAAATAGCTTTGAGTCGATTTTGTGGGATGTCCCTGATCTTTCACCGGCGCAAAGGAGCTAGCAGAATATACTTGATCAGAAGCAGATGTACTAGAGCAGACAGAGATATATATGTGTAGAGATGTGTACGTGTGAAGGAACTTGGACTAGATGGATCGGAAGTAGTGGATGTGGTGTAGTAGTACTAGAGCTAGACTAGATGGATGGATTATGCTAATGATGATTAGTGGCGGCGGCGGCGACGGAATAATTAGCAGATGACAACTAAGCAGCAGCAGACGGAATAATTAGCAGATGACAACTAAGCAGCAGCAGACGGAAGGAAAAGAGATGAGATCGATCTTTGCCCGTCAAGAACCGAACTAACTAGTGCCCTGGAAATCAAGTCGCCGGAACACAAGCAATCACGAACCAAATTATGGAATGCAGGAAACAGACTACCTCATCCTCGAATGCATCTGAGAATATTTTCCATCAACTCAAACCTAGCTTTTACATAGCCACTTGGCCTTTATTTATACTAGATGACGTTGCGCCAAATGGCACAAAGACCCGTTTAAGACCATGTTCGTGTTGAAAATATTTGCATTTTTTCAATAACCGTATATTTGAGTACCCCTACATATAAAGAAAATTAAATGCAAATATTTTCTTAAGGTAATAATGCCACAAATTAGATCATTGATAGGTCAAGATAGTTGAGTCTACAATTAGAAACTCCGAGTAGTTGTAAACTTGCATTAAAAAAGAGTAAACACAAGTGACACAATAAGATGTACTTAATACATGAACTGAACATTGTGTACAAGAGTAGTTAATAAAAATAATAGTCAATTACATCATATAATTGGGTTCTATACTCTTTTGCGTATATATCGTGAATGCTACCCCTTTGTGATCAACTCTTTGTCCTCCTAATCAAATGGCACAGCTACTGCCCCTTATGGAAAAAGAAAGGACTCTGTAATACTCATAAATGTAAAAGAAAAACATCATGTGATGCATCTCAACCTGCGCAGAACAATGTAGAAACATACATGCTGTCTACATACTCTCATTGTCTAGCAAAGCATAAGTAGCTGAGGGACCCTGTATAGAAGAATTGACAATTAGCAAGAAAGAAGCATGCCATCAGCTGTCTAGACAACCATAAAACAATAAGTGGCAAAAGCCCCATCAGATTTAGCATTTGCCATCCAGTTTATGAGCTAAAGTTCAGCATTCACCAATCGATAGAACATATTAAGCATCAGCTATAAAACAAACCCTATTTTCCTAATAAGACAACATAGATATGAAAGTGGCTCCTTCTCCGCCACACCCCCTTCTCCCCTTCACGCCCCTCCTTCCTGGTTCTCCACTCGGCGAAGCATCGGAGCTGGCGACCAGCGGGAGGCAGGGATTGATTTAACCAGACAATAAAGAACGCCGCTCTTAGGCTTTCCGGTAATGAAACTAAGCTAAACAGAATCCCTTGATTAATCCGACGCAGCCACCAGCCCACCAAGTTCCAAACAGCAACAGAAGGAGACACAGAGAGAAAGATATAGGCGGCTTGTGTGTCCTAACCATGAACTGGTCGAGCTCGCACCATTATCTCCAGCGGCACGGTCAGAGCATTGATCATCATTCTTACTCCAGTATTCAACATCAACAATGAGTCTGCACCTACACCTTGACATACCCCTGAAAGCGGTCAACCTTAGCCCACTGCAACAGAGTCATAGCTCCATGAGCAGATAAATTAAGCACTGCAACTGTAGGTGCAGGAAAAAAGTAGAAGTAGAAATTAAGTAGGTGCAGAAATAATTTAAATTTAAGTACAGAAATACAGTAGAAGTAGAAGTAGAAGTAGAAGCAAAAATAAACTGTGGATGCAGTAATGAAACTAAGTACTCCCTCCATGCTAGGAAAGAAGACCTACAAGTTTGTTGGATTAACTTGGCCAAACTTTACATTGTTTGACTTTGACCAAAACTGACATGCCTTCTTTTAAAGAAGGGAGGGAGTATTAAATTTAAATATGAAATGGTGTTGTGGTAACAAAGTGAGCTGCTGGTACCCAGAACAAAAAACCTTCCAGCTCATTGGTGAGCAACCTCACTGAAGCTCCTACGAATAGGAAAATGTTGTCTTCCCCGCGGCTGCACTCCGCCGCGACCGGAGCGCAGTCCCCACTGCACTTCTCAGGTAATTGCTCAATAAATCATTTTATGACTAATATTTTTTTACCAGTACACTAATTTTATAACAGAAAATACCGCCTTCCCACGGTCATGGATAATACATCAGCCTACTCATGTTCCTGACTTGAAATCAGCCAAATCAAAGCTACTACATATCAAAATCATAAATAGTAATTATATTTCAGGAGGTGCAAATTAGTTGTGTTCTCTACTGGACTGAAGCCAGTCAAGTCACAACTAATACATACCGACGTGAGGTATCTTCCCGATTAGCTACATCATAATCATCAAACCAAGGAAAAAGTCAAACACTGGACAACCCGCCTGGCTGAAGCATGTTATTCTCAAAGACATGAAGTTTCTACTTCACATGGAACTTAACTAAGATCAGAAAAATAACAATTAGTAGATGATTTCCTATTTGATTCTTTTTTCAATAAGAAACTGGCCAAAGACATCCAAATCGCAAACGAATATTGTGAAGACAACCACAATGACAATAGGGAATGTGCGAAAAGAATGTATTGTATTTGTACTTAATATTGAGGTATACCCTCAATTTCTAATTCCTATTTGAACTGAAAGAAGAGCACAAGAAAACACCCAGTTTTGTTTACCTTGCATTTGCATCATACATAACAGCTGCTATGTAGCAGTGCAAGAATCAGCCAGGTAAAAATGGAAAGAAACTGACATACAAAAAATCTAATACAATGAATTTGCATAGGAACAACACAACATATGCCTTGGGAAGTAGGCCAGCGAAAGAAAAAGGCTCATAGCTCAGTCAATCCAATGGACCAACAACTTACAAAAAACATAATAAGACATAGACAATACGGTGACGATGGCAAGAGCTAGATTAAGGAGCATAATCCAGTGGTATTTACAACGAGTAGAAATTGTCATAAGTAGCTAGGGAAGGCAGGAAGGGCCAACGGTGGTCCAATTGTGATATTTACAACACATAACAGTTGATTCATTAAGAAAGCTAAATAAAGGGATAGTATCGACAGTGGCTTGACATAGTTCCATGAGTGTCAAAAGCCCTGACGTAGAACCCTGACCACCAGAGGCCCAATTTTTTTTCCTCTGCGGCATTAGCAAGACACCATCCCCAGGAATTTCAATTTCTAATCCAGCAAGGAGATGCCCATCCCATCAACCTCACATAGGTGGCTAGGAGGAGGCAAACCACAGTGTGCAGCCACTGTTTCTAGAATCGGCCTGACAAAAGATATTATGCCACAGATGCCGGCCATATGAAACAATGAGACAACAACAACCAACACAGAAAGTACGCAGGCAGCAAGCAACAACGAATAGAAATAATAATTGAGATGAACCAATAATAGGTAAGAAAAGGCACAACACACGGGACACACACAGTTAGAACTGAATAAAGACAAAATATCAAATGAACATAAGAAAGTAAGCTTCAAGGAGGAAGATGAAACCTTGAAAAGCCGAAAGAGAACAGCCAACGATGCGTATGAGATGAATCACAGAAGAACTTCGACAAGGGATAAACTGCAGCATGACCTGCAACACATGTAAATATAGGAAAACGTTAGCAGGCAAAGAATAAATCATAGAACACCACTGTATTGTTGTATTGCAATATACCTCTATTTCTGCAACAAGAAAATAAGTGTGGGCAAGACTATATAAAGGAAACAGATTGTTAGTTGAAGAGAGGGTACTTGACACTTTTCTCTTTTCCTTTAATGGTGTTTACAACATCTCCTGGCCACCCAAACCCACATGCCAAACAAAAATGAAATTAGAGAGCAATGAGAGGAGGAACTCACATGGGGAGGTGTAGCCAGAAGGGACGAGCGGTGAGACGGCGCACAGCGGGGAGTCCGCGGCACCAGCGCCATGGTTGGTACTGCTAAGCCTTTAACAACTAACCAGTGCAACCAAAACATGCTCAACAGGAGGTGAGGGACACAGCTGGAAAAAATAATTATGTGTAATATTACTAACTGATCTCAATACCATGGAAGCATAAATAATAAATGACCATATGTTTTAGGATGATTTCGCTCATAGAAACTGCATTTTTATCCCTTTTCCATTTTACCTTAACTCGATTTCCATCCATAGTTACACGACCATGTAGCATAAAAAATAGATAATTTCGAGTGTAATTTTCAGCTCTATAGAGAATCCAACTACAAATGCATAGCTTATATAGAGAGCATGGATACAATTATAAATATGTAGTCCATGCCCCAATTATAAATACTTTGTTCTCACCTTAAACTATCACAAAAGAAACAAATAAAAACACAACTGCTGATATAAATGCAGACCAGCGCACAACATATCAGGTGAAGATTTTGAACGACAAGCAACCAGATCAGTTTTTTTTGCGGGTAAGCAACCAGATCAATTTAGTTCACAACACGCATGTTCATACAACTACTTCCATAAACAGTTGCAGTATGATTTCATGAACTCATTCTCACCAATCCATCCATTGTGAGTAAACAGCAACCACTACCCAATCGCTTATCAAGAATGACCCAAAGCACCAAACTGAACATAACTCTATCACCACATCATTTTGAAATCTTTTATTTTTTTAAGCTAAGCAAGCTTGCTCCTTTTCTTTTTTGGTTAAAGCTACGTCTGTGAGTTTGGAGAAGAAAAGCAATTAATAAATTTACCCAAACTAAATTATCTTCTTATCTGCTTTAATGGAACATAGTAAGTTGTTGTTGCTGCTGTCAGTGTTAACAAGCAAGAAAAGCAATTTATAAATTTAACCGCTGCGCAGATGGCGCAAGAAGCCAATCAGAAGAGATAATTAAGTGGTAATTATAGTCTGTTAGTAGTCAACAAGCAAGGTGAGCAAGATTTGAGTAACCAGCATTAAAGAGGCAAATAACACAGAACAAGTACCAACCAATGATTTTGATCTAAGAGAGATTTCCTACCTCTTAGGCTTGGTTTGGTCAGGCTGCACGTTCTCATCTCCAGTAACCACAACATCAGCATTCTCACCATCCAGCTTAGTTTCCTATTGTCACGTGGGGATGATCATCATGGGACGAAATTTATAACAGGGCTGGCCTGGAACACGACGTACCTACGACGTGTCTTCCTCCTCGTCGCTGCAGGCCCCGGGGCCTTCACTCCACCAGCAGGAGTTGTGTCTCATGTGGGCTGCTGCCGCCCTTGTCCTTCATCTTGTGCGCCATCCACCACACCTTAAACCGGATAACTGATGAGGACAAAAAAAAGCTATAAAATGTGTGAGTTGATTTGCCGAGGAAATAAATAGCTATTGACACACTCTGAAGGTTTATTCACATCTAAAGGTGCCAAGGATTCTTAAAACATTAAATACACTCTGGAAAGAGATGAAAAACAAAAAACATGAACCTTTTACCTACACAAGTAAGTAAAGAACCTGAACCCTTTGCCACTACAGATCTAAAAGCATGTGTAAATAGAAATCATGGGCCATCTCATGCATGGGTGAGCAGGAGTATCATAATAAAGTGTAACTCTTGGACATCTCTATATTCATGCTCTGTAATTGTTGATCCCATCTATTCTTGCTCATGGCTACACCTAGGGTTCTTGATGTGTAATATCTCAATGAAGTGTTCAATCCATAATTTCGAATGTGAAAACAAAAAGGCATTTACCTATTGCAGTCCATACACCCATTGAAGATGATCCTACTGACTCCTATGATGGGTTGTGCATGAGCAAAATCAACATTAACCGACTCGGGACCTACAAAGGAGAAGAGAACATTAAATTTCTGCAAGTTGCATTTATCCAATGTGCTTGAGTTTATTCTTCTCCCTTTTATGATTAGTTATAAATTGGCACACAGCTGAGTATCAATATTCCATCAACAAAACACAAAGAACTTTTACGCAATGCATATAGATAAAAAATGGGGGCAAAGAACCACATTGAATATCCTCCTTCCAACAGTAAAAGGCTAGGCATCACAAAATTATAAATTTTATGTCGATAACTAGTAGGAAGCAGCCCTAAAGCGCCACATGTTATGTGTTGCTGCCCAATAGAAAACATTTTGCATGTAGCATGAAATCCCTAACTTTTGAATGCATGACTAATTCTGCCTACATCTTCTAACTTTCGGATTTCTAAATTCTATAGAGAGGTAGTAGGTTAGAGAGATGAATCTTCGCCTGAGATTGAAGAAAGAAAATAGGATGAGCTCACCTTAGAACTGACCTTACCTTGAAGAGAGGTGTGTCGATGGCCTAGCACATGAACCTCTCTGTCTTAAATCTTGCTTTCACCAAAATTTCCAGAAAACCAATGGAATTCCAAAAAAGCATTAGTGCACTTATTGTTTTTCTTATTTATGCACCATCTCTGTGGTTAAAAGATCCAGGCTCCTACTGTATTCATCAACCACAGAAAAATAAATCACATAGATAGAAAGAGCTTGCTCAATGGAGTACATACTTACTTTCCTATAATACCTAAATAATAAGATCAAATAGACGACCAATGGGAACAGTTTGACGAGCTGCATTCATATTAATGGGATATGGAACAGACTTATTTACTAAATACTATATATAGGCCACGAAAGCCAGATTACAGTATCATTTAGCCCCATGGAACTAATTGATGTTCAGAACACGAGGATCTCCATGACTACTAATGCCACCTCCTTTGTGTCGTCCAGTTCAAGATCTACCCAGTAAATCAGCAAACAAACAACAGATGCATAGGGGATTTAATCAGCTTTGTTTCTTATTTTCAGAACTAAGTTGTATTTCGTAGCAAAATCTGATGTGCTGCCACCACGGTTCTCTCCATGTGTGACAGAAAGAGAGGGTCAGGGGAAGAGACAAAGGGGACACAGGGAAGCGGGGGAGCACCTGAGTGTGGAGGGGACGCTGGCCTCACCAGGCATCCACCCGTGGTGGAGAGGAGGAGCTTCAGGAGGAGCACGTGGACGACGGCGCCGCACCACAGCACGAGCCGCCGTCCGCTGCGCCACCGCACTGACCCTCTCCCATTCGACGTCGCCTCCTTCTCCTATTTCCTCTCTCTTTCTCCATCCTCTCCTTTCTTCTTCTCCCTCTCATATTCTCTCTCCCACAGATCGAACCGAGGTCGCCGCTGTCGCCCTTTGGTCCGCCGTCGCCCTTTGCCTGTAGGTTGCCGCTGCCGCCAGGGAAGCGCGCCTCCGCGCCTGCACACCTCGGATCTCGGGGTGGAAGAGATGCAGGAGAGGGAGGGCGCGACTGGCGCGGGAGGATGGAGGAGGAGGAGGAGGAGGAAGCGAACATGGAGGCGGCTAGGGTTCGTGAGGGAGGAGGAGGAGGGGATTGGGTGCACAGGGCGTGGGAGGAGTGGGGAGATGCGGTCTTTTCTCCCGTCCCGCGACTAACCTCGGTAGGCTGCAGCCACCTCTTTTTCGACCCACGCACGCTGTAAGAATGGTCTAACGTAGAAGAGTGGCCCAGGCGTCATCCACCAAAACCCAAAGCAATGGAGTAAACTAAAACCTAGGGCCGGATGTTTGACAGACAGGTAAAAAGGACGAGGAATTTTACAGCGAGGCACATCGAGCGAACCACAACGCACGCGCGATGCGATGCCTCCATATGAGCGGGTAGTCTACCAGAGTTTATATGTTCAATAGGTGCACGCAGGCAACCTGGGCTAAGCCCGTAACTCACAAGGACACACCAATGGACTTGAAAAAAAACTAATTAACTAAGAGGAGCAAAACTAATGTAGTAAATTCTCCGTATAACTAGGAGACCTTCATGTATATGGTTTAATTAATTCCAACGAGGTGGAGTCCGAAAGTTTGGCTTGATATCTTCTGTTGGTGGTGTCGCTGGTGATTGATATTTATGTTGTAGCATCGACTGATATGCTCGCGGTACGGGCCCAAGTATACATGCACCTGTTCTCTTCATGCCAGCTGCTACTCCACGTTGTGCTGGTATGATATATTTTCTACAGCCAGAGTCGCATGCATCCTTCTCAGCCATGACCTTCTCCGATGGTGCAATAATATTAGCTACATAGCTAGGGGTGATCACATCATCACGGGTTCTACTAATAAAATACGATCGCTGCCTGTCATCGTCACTGTGCCTTCACAATTAATTAGCACCCTTGTACCACTAGGCCCTTCAAATCACTTAACATGTGTTTTTTGTTTTCCAACTTTCCACCTTGTCCCTCTCATACTACAATTCTTGTTAATATAACTCATTTGCACAAGCTAAATTTTTTATTCGCTCCATGTCTAGTCACATCAGCAGCCCATCCAACCACTGAGATCACTGTGTCACTGGAGGGGTATTAAAATAGGTGTATAGGCTGAGCCGTGGCCCATAACTTGCACCCCCGTCTGAACCCGTCAGCGTGGGACGGCGATGGTGGCATTATGTGTGGTAGATAGATGGGCCCTTGCCAGGAAATAGGTGGGATATACTATTCAGAATACATATGACTATACAGGAGACGTTGTGAATCTCGGTGCCAGTGAACGACTGAGATATGCAGTGCATCTGAGCTCGAGCTCAGAATAGCACTTTCCTTGGGAAGTTTAGTATAGTGGCCAAATACCTTGGGGGTTGCGCCTGTGCACAGTTACATGACAAAGTATAATGGCTGGAGTGAAATGGCAGTACAGGTTAAGACCGACATGACGCCGATACGAAGCCAGGGCGCGCGGTGGCACGAGCAGCACAACGCAGAGGGCCACGGCATGCTGAATCATGAGGAGAATATGTAATTACGTGGAGATCCGTTGACTGATCTTAATTAAGCAAGCGTTGTGCACCAATCTGTGGTTGGGATGGTTAGGTGGATAGTGGTATCCTAACCCATCGGGGTTCAAGTTCTGACGCTCGCATTTATCCTGAATTTATTTCAGAATTTCCGGCGATACACTTTCAATGGGAGTCTCAATCTGTCTGTAGTTCAAAAAAATAAATAAGCAAGCGCTACACATATTGGAGAAGGAGAAAAATATATGGCGTCATTTTAATCATGTGACACTACTAAAACCTTAAGAAAAAAACTTGTATTTTGGACCTCATTTTGACCAGTTTTTCTTTGCGGTAAAACCTCCAATCTGTTCATAGTTTTTTCGGGTAAACCTTCAGTCTATTCATCATTAAACATGATAGGGTAATGAATACCAGAAACACAAAAAAGTCATCCAGATTCGTAGACCACCTAACGACAAACTTCAAGCATTGAAGTGAGCTGACCCGGTTCGAGAACTATGTAGACATGACCGAGACACATCTCCAGTCAATAACCAATAGCAGAACCTGGATAGTCATATTGGCTCCTACATACTCTGCGAAGATCTTTATCGGTCAAACCATACAATAACATACGTTGTTTCTTTTGTCATCGGTATGTTACTTGCATGAGATTCGATCGCCGGTATCATCATACCTAGTTCAGTCTCGTTACCGGTAAGTCTCTTTACTCGTTCTGTAATGCTTCACCCCGCAACTAACTCATTAGTCACATTGCTTGCAAGGCTTATAGTGATGAGCATTACTGAGAGGGCCCAGAGATACCTCTCCGATACACGGAGTGACAAATCCTATTCTTAATCTATGCCAACCCAACAAACACCTTCGGAGACACCTGTAGAGCATCTTCATAATCACTCAGTTACATTGTGACGTTTGATAGCACACAAGGTGTTCCTCCGGTATTCGGGAGTTGCATAATCTCATAGTCAGAGGAACATGTATAAATCATAAAGAAAACAATAGGAATAAAACTTAGATCATTATGCTAATCTAACGGATGGGTCTTGTCCATCACATCATTCTCTAATGATGTAATCCTGTTCATCAAATGACAACACATGTCTATGGTCAGGAAACATAACCATCTTTGATTAACGAGCTAGTCAAGTAGAGGCATACTAGGGACACTTTGTTTTGTCTATGTATTCACACGTAGTACTAAGTTTTTGGTTAATACAATTCTAGCATGAATAATAAATATTTATTATGATATAACGAAATGTAAATAATAATTTTATTATTGTCTTTAGGACATATTTCATTCACTTTAGTCTCGGTTGATGAACCGGGACTAAAGGCCCTTATGAACCAGGAGTAATGCCCAATTCCGCACTAGTGCAAAATAAAGAGACAATTATAGGTTGCTATGCTGCCCCGCCATGGACTTGGGCCGGAAAAAAGAGCTCAAACGGAGTTGCCCAACGTATATGCGCCGATCCACTTTTATCCTTCGTTGGTGATAAAAAGAGCATCCTCCTGTATACATTTCATCTCTATTTGTCCAAAATCAATAGTAGATGGGTGGTTGTTTGGCTAGCATGTACTGTTCCAATGCTTTGGACCAGCCTAGGACGATCCAGCGATGCATGAAAGAAACCATCTCGCTCGTACATGAAACGGACAAAACCAAAATACCTAGCATACGTGAAAATCAATCAAAGTGGAACGAAACAAAGCAGGACAAAAATAAGAATATCACCTTCCTTTATTAGTAAGTATAGATTGAGCAAGAAAATAGCTGACATACTCACCATATCGGTGATTCATAGCTCGTTATTTTGCTCAACGATGCATAATGAGAGGGTAGAGGTGCACTGCAAGACGTGGCTCAGCATGTAGCACTAGCGGTTTCTCTTTGAAGAGGTCGTGCTTCGATTCGCTGAGATTGATGGCCGACACCCCAGCCGGTTTGGTCCAGGTGAAGCCATGCAAGAGCCTGCCGAAGAGCATGACACTCATGGTTGTTCCTAGTGATGCCGCGATGCATCCCCGCCGTCCGGTGCTGAAGGAGATGAACCGCAATTCGCTCTCGGTAAGCACCACATTGATGTTGTCTCCCATATGGCGCTCTGGCTTGAAGTGGAGCGGTTCATCCCAGACGGCGGGGTTCCGGCCCAGGGCCAGCCGGCTGAGGATGACGTGGCTACCCTTGGGCACACGGTAGCCCGCAACAATGGTGTCGGCAATCGCGACGTGCGGCAGGTTGAAGGGAGCGATTGGGTGGAGGCGAAATGCCTCACGTATGCACGCCTTGAGATAGTTGAGATGCATGATGTCCGACTCTTGCACCAGTCGCTCGCGACCGACCACCCGGTCCATCTCCTCCACCGCCTTGGCCAGCAGTTCTGGGTTGTTCACCATCTCCGCCAGCGCCCACTCCACTGCGTTTGACGGGTTATCTATGGCCGCTAATATTATGCCCTGCATGCATTCCATGGAGATAAATGTAAGTTAATATTATATCTTTGCATAAAGATAGATTACATTGAATAATTGGAATTTTAAATACAATTTAAGTTAAAATAACACCAAAATGGTAGAAAAATACATTAATGCTATGTTTAAACTATTAATTCACAATTTCTTATTCTATTGTTTCCCTTTTCTAACACCTGCGAAATACATTATAAGATCTACTCCCTAAAGTTTTTGAGACTAACTAGTGTCAAAAACGTTCTTATATTATGAGACGGAGGGAGTAGTATTTAAGAGTGTGAGCTATTATCTTTTCTCATGGATGACGTATTAGTACCTTGTAGGACTATGAGGCAATTGGTCACTAAATTCAATCTAGGCCCTTGAACCATCTTAAAATTTCTCATTAATTAATATTTTGCTTACCTTGGACTGTGCTTTGACCTCATCGATGCTGAGCAACGGCTTGCCATCACCGTTGGCGAGCGTGATGAGAACGTCAAGGAAGTCCTGGACCCCGTCCTGCCTCTCGCCGCTGTTCCACTGCCTCCAACGCTCTTCGATGACCACGTTGTGCAGTCTATCCACTTTTGTGTTGGCCTCCTTAATAATTTTCTCGTGGCCGTCGAGGTCCAGGCCAAGTAGACACGGGAGGTAGTCGCTGACGCAGAACGCGAAGGTGAACCCTAGGAGGGCGAAGGAAGCGTCCATGTGCTCCATCTCCATCGGCCCCGGCCCGCCGTCCGGCTGAGGCTCCCCAAAGTACCGTTGGCCGAAGACAAGCCGGCGGATGACGTTGCCGCAGTAATGCCGCGCGACATGCCTGACATCGACGTTGGCGCCTAGTCCCGACGTTGAAGATGACCCCCCGGCGGTGAGGTTGTAGATGTAGCGCATCAAGTTGTCAGCTTCGTCGGCGCGCTTGTCGTGGAGCCACTTGTGGCGGGAGGGGCAAATTATCTCAGAAGTGAGCACCTTGCGCATCTTCATCCCCGAATGGCGAGAGCACGGCGTCCTTGTACCCGGAGCTGATGGTGCCGGAGGCGAAGGTGAGTGGACGGGACGAGAAGTTTTTGTCCTGCTTCTTGAGCACCTCCCTTGCGATCTTGGGACATGTGATCGGGACGACGTGGACGCTGCCAAGGCGGAAGCAAGCGATGTCGGTGCCCATATCCTTCATCACGCGATGGATCCAACGGAACGCCGGCTTGCTGAGCACTAGCTCGGGCAGGCTACCCACCACTGGCCACGGTCATGGCCCCGGCGGAAGTGGAAGCAGCACCGTCGCCGATGAGCACGTGCCACTGCGGACCTTGCTCTTGGCCATGACAAGGTACATAAGCGTTATTACAATGAGCAGCTGGGACACAACAAAGCAGCAGCACGCCAACATTGTGGAGACTGCTGCTTGCTGAGTGCACATAGGCTTGCGATGTAGCTTACCTTGTTATCGTTGCGTAGGGAAGCCAACTTTGCTCCCTGTGCTGCTTTGCCCATGAGGGCGAGACCCATCTTTATATGTTACCTCCGTCCCAAAAAAATTGGCTTAGATTTATTAGATACTAAGGTATCTATGTATCTTGCTACCACTAAAACATGTTTAGATATAGTATATTCCTCATGTGTGGATCATTTACCACATGTATCATATGGTATTTCAAATGTATTTATCCTGATACTACTAACAATAATTGTCTATCCAAACATAATCAAAACAGAATAAAAAACTTCTATTTATAGATTGTCTTATATTTATCTAAATACGCAGGCTGATACTAAACATAATAATTATCTATCCAAAAGTAATCAAAACAGAATAAAAAATTTCTATTTATAGATTGTCTACAAACGACATACGGATGGATGTATATAGACATATTTTAGAGTGTAGATTCACTCATTTTGCTTCGTATGTAATCTATAGTGGAATTTCTAGAAGAGTTATATTTAGGAACGGAGGGAATAGTACTAATAATAATTTTCTATCCAAACGTAATCAAAATAGAATAAAACATCTCCTATTTGTAGATTTTCTAGGGTACTTATCCGAAAACTAACCATAATTGTCTTTCCCAAAGTATTTCAGTCGCCAGATATTGCTTGTTGGTCCTTACCATGGTTTTGGGTACCAGGCGGAAAAT
>NC_057810.1:81404613-81406598 GCF_018294505.1 Triticum aestivum
TTGTTTGTGATGCAATTTATCTCTTCGATTGGGTATTTCTATTCTAGAATATGAGCCAAAATCCTCGTATCTTTTGCAAATTCTGCCGTGTGAAGTTCAGTTAGGAATTCCATCCATTACTAGTGCCGTTAACTCTGATCCATGGGGAGATTTCAGTGGACAAAGGGATTCTCTGATGCGATGATACCTGGTATCTTCACACATGATAGACCATTGTTTGATTTTAGATATGCTATAAATCGATAAATTTAGTTGAGAAAAAAAGTGGAATGACATGGGCTAAGGGGTATAAACTACTGTTTATTCATGCATGAGCTAATTCAGTTCATTCTAGATGAATTTTCTACTCAATCATGTAACATGCACTCTCTTTGCTGAACAGCTCAAATGGCCGAGGCTGTACTTATTGCTGTGACGAAGATTGGTTCCATTTTAGGAGATGGAAGTCATCAATGCCATCATATCCGAGCTCTTTGTAGAAGTTACTAATCTGAAAGAACTGCCGGTAAAGATTGAGCAAATAAGACAGCAACTGAATATGATGAGTAATGTAATAATGCAGATAGATAATGTATACCTGAGTGTCGGTGTACAAAATTTTGTACGGGTACTTCTACTTCTGTATCCTTACTAGTGCACGGGCAGTCACAACTACACCTGCAGCAGGGCTTAGCGGGGTAGAGGAAGACAAAACCAAAAGACTACCAAGGCAGATACTCGAAGAACAAGGGGCAGAGAGCGAGCTGGACCACCCCCGGCAAGGGTCTTGCCGGGGCGACCTGCACAGCACCAGCAAGTCCATCACCCTTGGGGCTGAGAGCTCTGACACCATCGACAATGTTAAAGACCAAGATCTGGAGGGTACATGTCTGGTAGCATACAGATCCTCGTAAAGATTGACATCCCACAGATCCACGTGGGACCAGAAGATAAAGACCCCCGGCAAGGACCTTGCCGGACGACTCCAAGGCCCCCGGCAAGCCTTGCCGGGGAAAATCACTGGGCCGCGGCCAGGCCCACGCCGACAAGGTTTCGCCACCTCACCACCACTCCAATGCGACGATAGGCGTGCCAGCTAAGCAGGCGCCTGCGTGGCGGCATGCAGATCTTTGTGGAAGCTTTACCATTGTGCCAACGCAGCAGCTAGTTAGCCAGCGTGGCACTGCACGCCTTGTCAGCCTAGACGCGTGTCGAAGCAAGGAGGAGCGGCGAAAGACGGGATGCCTTCGGTTGCCATCCCCGATAAAGCAAGAGGACACGTAGGCAGCGCATTAAATGCGTTTGTCCTACGTTGACCGAGTGATAAGCTCGATCACTGTAGCTTGCCACCTCCTGTGTGCCACTGTGGTAACCCCTTTGCATATAAAAGGAGGCCCAAGGCATACAGAGAGACGATTCGGACTTTTGGACAAGGCACGCACCGTAGCTAGTTCAAAAGCTCAAGAACACATATATCCAGATGAGCAGGACTAGGGTATTACGCATCTTTGCGGCCCGAACCTGGGTAAAAATCCTTGTGTGCTAACGGCTCGACCTGCTCTTCGTGAAGCTAATCCCCCGCCGAACATAGAAGGGATCTTTGTGACCCCATAGGTGTTCGGTTTCCCCGACATCTTTGGCATGCCAGGTAGGGGGGCATTAGTTGTGAGAATCTGGTCTGTTAGTTAGTACAGTAGTCTCTTCATCGCCATGGCGCCGAAGAAGAAGAAGATCACAACGATCGGCCCGTCCAGGGCCACACCGCCCGCACCTGCGCGGACGGGCGACGTGGCGGGCGCCAGTGGTGAAGGAGATCAAGGTCGTCCGCGCCACCCTGGTGCGAGGGGCGGTGCGAGCGGTGTGGATTTCGGGCTCATTTGAGCACGGGCTCAGCAGCGAATTTTCGATGGCGATGCCCTTTTTATATCTGCAGATAGTAGGAACACAATGTTTCTTTGTAGCTCAGGCTACATGGAACCTCTTATCCTCAACCCTCCAGCCTTGCT
>NC_057810.1:81409989-81412123 GCF_018294505.1 Triticum aestivum
CTCCTGCTCTGGGCGTTCGCCGTCCCCGTCGCTGGCTCCCTTGGCGTCGGCGCCCTTCCTTAGCGCGCGGTTCTGGGCGCTCGGCGATTTGGAGGATTAGGCCTCTGACTCCGGCTCGGAGGGGTGCGCCCCGCCGTTGGGTGTGCCGGTGGTGGTTCCGGGGCCTGTGGCTGGTCGTTCCCGGAAGTTTGCTCCGGGCGGTCGGGGCAGACCGGTGGCGCTGCCGTCGGGGTCTCCTGGCTGGTCGCGTGTTGGGCGCCGCCGTCGCGTGGTGGGTGTGGATCCGGCTTCCTCGCAGGTGTGTGTTCCCCTTCGCCCCCCCTCCCCCGGCCTGCTGTGGCTCCCGATCTGGGTGGGTTGGCTTCTCCAATCGTTTCTCCTCCCTGCTCTCCTGCTCCCCGGCCGGGGCCGGCGGCGACGGCGGCGGGGGCGCCGGTGCGCCTGGTGGCAGTTGGTGGCCTAACCCTAGATCCGGGTGGCTCGGAGGGCTCGGGGGGCCTTGCTGGGCCTGTGGGCCTGGTGGCCTCTGCTGGGGTTTGGCCCGGTCCGCCCGCTCCACCGGCCCTGTCGTCTTTTATTTCTTTCCCTCCCCTTCTGTCCGTGGGCCCGGGGCAAGTGGTAGTGGCCACTGCGCCTCGGCCTCCCCCCCTTTGGCCCGGGCTTCGGTTGCAGCCTGTTCGGCCCAATCTGGCTCGGCCTGCTGCGGCTATATATGGGTGCGCCGCGGTGCCCTTCCCCCCTTCCTAGGGTTTCCGGCCTCCGCCGCTGATATTCACAGGGCGCGTCGTCCCATTCGCCACTTCTCCAGATCCGCTTCTTCCCCACCCCCCGTCCTCCTCTCCTTTGCCGACGCGCTCGCCATGGACAAGTCGAGGACCTCCTCCTCCGAGGCCTTGTCGGGGAGCAAGAGGGCTAGGGAGTCCTCGCCGGGCTCTGGTGCTGTTTTGGCCTTTGAGGCTGAGCTCCGCTCTAAGCTGGTGGCTGACCGGGCGACGCACGGGCCTGTGCTTGCGGGGGAGGAATGGGAGGCGAGGTCGGACCGCTCCGTGGCCAGATCTGGGACGGCGCTCCCTGGATCTGGTGCTGGGTCGGGGTCGGGGCCGGATCCGTGGGAGGCTGTCGCGGCTTCGACGGCAGGTGGCTCATCTTCTTCGGCAAGTCTCTTTACTCGTTCTGTAATGCTTCACCCCGCAACTAACTCATTAGTCACATTGCTTGCAAGGCTTATAGTGATGAGCATTACTGAGAGGGCCCAGAGATACCTCTCCGATACACGGAGTGACAAATCCTATTCTTAATCTATGCCAACCCAACAAACACCTTCGGAGACACCTGTAGAGCATCTTCATAATCACTCAGTTACATTGTGACGTTTGATAGCACACAAGGTGTTCCTCCGGTATTCGGGAGTTGCATAATCTCATAGTCAGAGGAACATGTATAAATCATAAAGAAAACAATAGGAATAAAACTTACATCATTATGCTAATCTAACGGATGGGTCTTGTCCATCACATCATTCTCTAATGATGTAATCCTGTTCATCAAATGACAACACATGTCTATGGTCAGGAAACATAACCATCTTTGATTAACGAGCTAGTCAAGTAGAGGCATACTAGGGACACTTTGTTTTGTCTATGTATTCACACGTAGTACTAAGTTTTTGGTTAATACAATTCTAGCATGAATAATAAATATTTATTATGATATAACGAAATGTAAATAATAATTTTATTATTGTCTTTAGGACATATTTCATTCACTTTAGTCTCGGTTGATGAACCGGGACTAAAGGCCCTTATGAACCAGGACTAATGCCCAATTCCGCACTAGTGCAAAATAAAGAGACAATTATAGGTTGCTATGCTGCCCCGCCATGGACTTGGGCCGGAAAAAAGAGCTCAAACGGAGTTGCCCAACGTATATGCGCCGATCCACTTTTATCCTTCGTTGGTGATAAAAAGAGCATCCTCTTGTATACATTTCATCTCTATTTGTCCAAAATCAATAGTAGATGGGTGGTTGTTTGGCTAGCATGTACTGTTCCAATGCTTTGGACCAGCCTAGGACGATCCAGCGATGCATGAAAGAAACCATCTCGCTCGTACATGAAACGGACAAAACCAAAATA